>NC_058164.1:25556269-25856269 GCF_020080835.1 Cotesia glomerata
TTTTTTTTTTTTTATTTTTATTTTAATCTTAATCTTATTGTTTCTTCCCCGAAAATTACCATACATTTGAGTGTAACACTATTCCAATAAATTGACAATATTCTTGTCAAAATAAACAAGTAAATTATTGTGAATGTTAATTGCAATAAAGAGTTTTAAAATAACTGCCAAGAGAATGAGCAATGTTTTAAAAATAATCAATAACGATTTTAAATCGTAATGATGAAAGATAAATTTTTATATTGAACGTGTTTTTGGATATAGTTTTCAAATGTAAGTTTTTATTTTTTTTATTTGTAGTTATAATCATAATTACTGTCTGTAATGAAAGAGAAATTAATTTTTTGTATGCAAGACACACGCAAATTTACAATTGACGAATAGTAATTAGTTATTTGGATTATCAGTGTTAAAATACCGGTTTTTTTTTCGTTTAGTAATGAACTGATGGTCATATTTATGCAAACGTGCTATGTGAAATTTTGTACGTGAGAAAAATTATTTTTTTTTGATATTTTATTGCAAAATTTATTGCCAATACATTTTCATTAATTTTAAACAATTGCAATTTTTTAAATTATCAATTTATAATTAAAAAAAAAAATTTTTAGATAATTAAATTGAGTCTAAAATTTTATTTAAAAAATTTGACAATTTTTTAATTATCAAAAATTGAAAAAAAATAAATTTTTATAAGAATTTTTAATTCTAAAATTTTTCATAAAAAATTAAATTTTTAAGAAAAAAAAATGTAAATTTTAAGCAATTGCAATTTTTTCAATTTTTAATTAAAAAAAAATTTTTTTAGATAAAAAAATTTTACAATTTTTTAATTATCAAAAATTGAAAAAAAAAAAATTTTACAAGAATTTTTAATTCTAAAATTTTTTCAAAATTTTTAATAAAAAATTAAATTTTTAATAAAAAAAAATGTAAATTTTAAGCAATTGCAATTTTTTCAATTTTTAATTAAAAAAAAATTTTTTTAGATAAAAAAATTTTACAATTTTTTAATTATCAAAAATTGAAAAAAAAAATAACAAAATTTTTGATAAGAATTTTTAATTCTAAAATTTTTTAAAAATTTCTAAGTCAAAATTTTAATTAAAAAAAAAATTATTTTTGATATTTTATGTCCGAAAATTAATAAAAGCTCATTTAAAAAAATTATTTAAAATTTTTTACATTATTAAAAATTATTAAAATAATTTTTTACTACTAAAATTTTTTAAAAACTTCTACGTCAATATTTTAAAACAAAAATTAAATTTTCAATTAAAAAAAAAAAATTTTTTTTGATATTTTATGTCCGAAAATTAATAAAAGCTCATTTAAAAAAATTATTTAAAATTTTTTACATTTTTAAAAATTATTAAAATAATTTTTTTAATGATTTTTGCAATTTTTAAAATAAAATAAAAATTAGTTCATAATCTTGTGACATAAGAAAAGTATCCGTCCATAAATCAATCATTAAAACTTTTGATTGAGCAATAAAATTTAATAGCTAAATTTATTAACAATATTTACTCGTAATTATGCCGAAGACATGTCTTGGTGGGTAAAAATAATTTATATACCGCGATAAAACTGAAAGGTCAGTCAATCAACATAAGTCTACCACGTAAAGTAATTATCGATACACTTTTGACCTTTAATTGGATACAAAATTATAATGTGATGCATAATATTGGTGATTGTGATAAATATTAAAACTGGTTTCATAATTCCCAACTGCAGTTTGGAATTTCCGCTTTTTAATTAATAATATTTCAGATTTTATATAACTGATTTGAGCCGAAAAATTCATCTTCAAGAACGACAGCAACGTTATGACCAATTTTAATGGTGAGTATTCAATAAATCCTTTCTTCATTCTTAATTCACTTCATTTGTAAGTTCAAAATTCCGCCGTAGGGTGGCGCGTGGTTGATAATTATCAAGGGAAGGGGATTCCTTCAGACGGCTCAAAATTAACGTGAAAATTACAGCAATTTCTGGTTTAGTTACAAATTTTTCAATAATTATTTACAACAATGTAAAAACTATAAGTACTATTCATTTTAAGATTAATAATTATTTTTGATTTAATCAACTATAAGAAAAATTTTCCATTTTAATTTTACAATTCCAGTAAATTTAACTTGAAAACTTACAAAATGTTATTTAAAATATCACAATTATCTAATTTTTAATGAATTGAATTCCTTAAAGACGTTTATAGACAAGAAAAAAACACCAATAGGTTATGGGCTCTTTCTAACGCACTAGTGCTGCCTCTCTTTACAGACTATTGGTCACTTACCTCCATTCACGTAAAATATAGAAAGTCACTCTAACTTCAAATATTTTTTATAAAAAAATAAATACCGCTTCTTTATGATATTTTTGATAAAAAATACTTGTTATATCTTCAATTAATAATTCTCAGTTTTAAAATGATTATTTTAAAACAATCCTAAGAAAAGTAGGATTTATATAAAAAGATCCAACTACCCTGTCAGTGTAAAGAATGTCTATAAAAAAAATAATACGTAGAAATACTTTTTTTATTGAATTAATACTACTTAATTGTATAAACCTGCAAAATTTAATCGTTTAAATCCGTACCAATTAATTATAATCGATGGAAAATTCTTAAAACTGGTGAGAGAGAAATCAGCTGTTGGAACTGAAGCCGCCATTGAAAATATTAAAGCGCGGGATATTCAAAACTTTTGAATTTTGGCGGGAATTTCAAACTTTAAGGAGATCTAAGTACCCTGCTAGTATAAAGAATGTCTGTAAAAAAATAATACGTAGAAATACTTTTGTTATCTTAAAATTAATTTTTAAATTAATTAATAACATTTGTTGAGGAAATTTCCGATAAATTTACTCATTAAATAATTATTAACATTCAATTGACTAATAAAAAAGATAGCACTCTGAATTACCGGTATACACTTGACAACACAAAAAGAGTGTCCCTAACCTTCAAATTTATTTATGTTTACTGTCTAAGTAGAATTACTAAAATCTTCTAGCATTTAAAAAACCGCGGTTACTTATGCGCATGAGTAACTGCGCAAGCGGTGTTGCCAAGTCAAATACAAGACTTTAAAGAACGCAAGTTCCGAGTGATTTTTCATAAAAAATCTACAATATCTCCGTAATAAGTTCGGAAAGCTACACGGAAAAAAGTAAACTGTAATAAATAACAGTCGATTTATAATAAGAAATGATCAACTACTAAAAATTACCATTTCAAACAGTAAAATCGTGATTTTACTTCACTGTAAAAAAAGCGGTGTTAAAATGGACTCATTTTAACACCGCTATGTAACACCTGTGAATTAACACCGGTGTAGCGGTGCTCTTTTGCGGTGTTAAATATCCGGTGTAATATCGGTGTAACCGGTGTAATACCGGTGTAACAGTAGAATAAATTTACACCATATCGGAGTATGAATATTACATGATCCATAAAACAAAATTAATATTCAATATTTATCAAAATGAGATAAGTAACATTTATTTAAGAATTTTCAATTTATTAAATTACGCAGAAATCGATTTAATGAATGTTATACAACAAGTTAAATAATATTTACAATATTATATGTTTAGGAGCAATATAATAATTATTTTTATCGTAACCATGATGTTTCTCACAATATAATGGATGCTTTAAACATGAAAAATCTACAGCTGTGAAAAAATATATTATCTCTATGAAAATCATTTAAAAAACGTTCAAAATTGTCGTAAAATTGTTCTAAAAATATTTCAAATTTGTTGAAAAACACTCTAAAACTGTCTAAGAAATGTTCCAAAATTGTCTCAAAATTATTCAAAATTTGTTCTCAAATAGTTAAAAAAATGTTTTAAGAATATTCAAAAAAGGTTCCACATATAATTTAAGGACAAAATTTCAACTAAATTGCTTCAAATAAATTGCATTGATTCTAAAATTATCTTAGAACTATTCCGAAAATCTTAAGAAAAATACTTGAAAGTTATGAAATAATTACTAAAATGCACTATTTTAAAGTTTCCGATTATTTATATGACCTCCCAAAATTGTCTTTTAATAATAGTGCTAAAGTAACACGGATTGAAAATTTACACCGAGAGAATTTCACACCATTATTTCACGCTACACGGCCATGTAAAGTGCTCCGGGTCCATTTTTACATCGAAATTTTTGACAGTGTATTTATTTCAATCAAAAATTTTTATCTACTTAATATTTTATTATTTTAAACTTTCTAAATTAAATACTAACTTCTTTTGATTATTTATTTTCAATTATTAAACATAAAAAGTTTAATTATAAAAATTGTGTTAGTTCAAATATTATCAACACCGGAAAATTTATAACACCGATTTAACACCAAAAAAAAATATTTACACCGCGAACGGTGTTACTGCTACACCAATTTCGGTGTTGAATTTAACACCGGAATTTTTAACACCGTACACCGCATGGACTCACATCGGTTTTTTTCTTTACAGTGTATTGACTTTATAATATTTACCATTTAAACGTTACAATTTACTCTTTAGGGGGCGTCCATAAATTACGTGAGGCATTTTTGAGAATTTTTTAACCCCCCCCCCTCCCCCCTTGATAAGATTTCGTAAGATTTTCCTCAACTCTCTCCCCCCTCCCCTAATCTCACGCGAGATTATTCAAAATTTATGTTTTGGCTGTAAACGGGTTGGATTATTGAGAAAAAAAGTGCCATTCGGCTACACCCGACATGGATAGGTAGATTTCTTGTTTGAATATTGAAAAAAACACGTTATTAAAAGGCCGTAATGTCCTAAAATTTATTTTTTATTATATTTTTGCAAATAACGATGTGAAACTGACTACAGCAAATAGATATTTAAAGACATCTACCTAAAAAATAGGATTTTTTACATATAAAAGTCATTTGATGATAAAAGCTAAAATTTAATTTATTATTGATTTTTTTTTAATTTTCTCAACTACGAAATAAATTGAAAAAAAGTATTAAAGAGATCGACGAACAATAGTTTAAATTGAAGATAATTAAACATATTATGACAAAATTGTATTAAAATTACGACATGAGACCGGCTACCACCGATAGATTTCTAAAGAAATCTATACCTAAAAAATTAGTGAATCCTATCGATCAATAATCAAATTAAACAATCGAGCGCTACTTTGCTGCTCTGCAGGATTCAGACGAATACGACAAACACTATTGTGTCAAATTTGGCCATATTTTATTATAGAAATACTTTTTCACGCAATTTTACACTGTTTTCTGCTAGAGAAAAAATTACGTGATATTTGTTAAGATCCCCCCCCCTTCCCCCTAAGTGAGATTTGGTAAGATTTAGCATGATCCACTCCCCCCCTAGAACACCTCACGTAATTAATGAACGCCCCCATATCGTTTTCAATTTATGACCGATTCTTCTGAAACTCAGCATGCTTTATCTATCGATCAAGACCAAGGTTAAGTTCGAAGATGAGCTTAATCGGGCGAGTATTTTGGAAATGACAGGATTTTGAAATTTTGAAAATCGTAAAAATTGATGTTTTTACTACTTCAACTTGGTATAATTACTGAACTAGACAAAATATTGAAATTCGGTAAAATGCATCGTAAAGCTTTTTTAATAAGCTTCAATTTCACTACTTAGAAGTGGTAGTAGCCTCAATATTACTCCTTTTAGAGTTCGTTTAATGAAACAGTTTTACTGTTGCAGCCGTTTTAGAATTATTGTCTACATCATAGCTTAATCATGATGTAAATTCAATAATTACGATATTGATCAGTCTTTTGTGTAATGTTTTCGGGTAGGTTGTCAGTAAATATGTCACAAATTAGTTCTAACCATTGTTTTCTTCAACTAAAATTTTATCCGGTTGCAAAATTCTGATTAACTTGAAAACTGTTGTTTCTCAGCAGTTACTTAAAAGTTGGATATTTATAATTCAAATCTCATAATCTGTGCAATTCTTTGGTAAATATTTGAGAAACTTTTTCTTCACAAGATAATTTTTTTGCTAGAGAAAAAATTACGTGATATTTGTTAAGATCCCCCCCCCCTTCCCCCTAAGTGAGATTTGGTAAGATTTAGCATGATCCACTCCCCCCATAGAACACCTCACGTAATTAATGGACGCCCCCTTACATGGAAGAAAATACTATTTCAAGCAGTAATATTCGCTATGTAAATGTCTAAAATGTTAAGGTATAATAATTAACAATTCAGACTTTGATACACAGAAAGAAAGATTTCTTGACTGGAGAACAAAATTCTTGGCTCAAGTAAATTTTCAGTCGCCCGAAGGAAAACCGAAGTTGTCTTGGCCGAAGTAAAAATTTTTCTTGAAATTATATTCTTGATGGAAGTAATTTTTTCTTAATTCAAATTATCATAAATACTTGATACAAGAAATTTTTATATTTGATCAAGATTTTTAGATACTTTAGGGAAGCAGCGCCACCTACTTCAGCTGAGAAAAAAATTTTCTCATCTTGAGAAAATTTTTCTCTTGAATATTTGATACCCATTTTAGATTATTTTAGCGCGCAATTGTACATATTGAATGAAAAAAAATGATTCAATATTATTTGATCTTCCTATTTGACATGTTAGTCAATAGAAATATTAATGAAAATTTACTATCGAGATATTTAATTTTTTGGAGCAAGAGAAAAATTTTCTCAAGACAAGAAAATTTACTTCTGTCAATAACTTAATTTTTTGGAGCAAGAGAGAAATTTTCTCAAAACAAGAAAATTTTCTTGACTTAAATAAATTGACTTGGATCAAGAAACATATTTCTTGAAGCAAGGGAATTGATTTTTTGGAATAAGTAAAATTTCTTGTGTCAAAAAAATTTTTTTTTTTCGCCCAAGTAAATAATTAGGAAGAAAAATATTTTCTTGGCTCAAGTGAACCTTTCTTTCTGTGTATTTATCATTTGGTACCTAAAAAATGATCTTATGATATGTAAAAAGTATAAAATAAAGTTAGTAAATTTCTAATACAAGCAACGTCAATATTTACAAAGTAAAATGGTAAATTTTAAACGCAACGCTAAAAATCAAACTGTAATTATTGACTTGCTTGGACTGGTAAAATGTATATTTTAAAAGTATAATTTTTACTGTTTCAAATGGTAAATTCTCCCAGAGTGAGACCCCCTTCTCTTTCATCTGAGTTCCCCTTCTCCTCATAATATCGACTATGTATTGAAATGGCAATTTTTTACTGTTTGAAACTGTAATTTTTTAAGATAAAAGAGTCGTTATTTACTATAGTGACAGCTACTAATCACTTATTTTGAATATTAAATTATAAATTGTGGCTTTTATACTTTCTACATTAAGTTCTGTAATATTTATATTTTTGCCACTCCGATGTCCGCTTTACTATTTGAAACTTTAAAAACTAACTGGAATCCGAGTAAATATTACAGTTTACTTTTTTCCGTGTACTTTTTTTATTGTTTTAATCGAAAGCTTAGTAATATTTCAATCAAATTCAATGAAAATAAAATTTTTTTAAAATCGTTAATTGCATTAAATTCTTAACCAAATACCGGCTGGTGGAATCTCTATTTCATGTAAAAATTACAATTTTATTTAATTATTTGATTAAATCCCGAAAACCTACTGTTTTTTAATTTTTTTATTAATTATTCTACATAAATTGAATTTACAAATTTTCAGGAAGTTTTAAAAATTTGACCACTTCGCGTGGATCTCCTTAATAAAACATCTGTCAACATTGGATTTGTGTGTAAAATATATAAATTTTATATGCTAATATTTCCAAATTTAGTAAAAAATTCCTGCGTATAGAGGATACTTATGAGTATAAGTACTCAAAATTTCAAAAAATTAATTTTTTTGTCAGAACGTCCTTAATTATCCATTAAAATCAATCTATTGACTTAACTCGACCGTGATACAAATATTTAATGTCATTTTCCTGATAACTCGTCTGTTTGGATTAATCCACCAGTACAGTGTGTACTGAAGATACCCAACACCTTCGGATTACTTTCGTTCAGATTAATTCGCATTAATCATCAAAGTTACTTGAGACTAATCATCTCGTATCAATTATGTCAAGGTCATCGTCATCTGGCACTCAGTCAAGGGTCGGAACCATATCAATTTGTTTGTTTACTATACCACTAGCCATCAATCGCGATAAATACAACTAAATGTATGCAACCTGTTAACTTCATTGCATTAATTCCCAAATATTCTACCCATATCATTGTTATCAATCAGCCGCACGCTTCAGGGCCTTATCCCCTTGTATTAGTATTGCTTCAGAGTAGTTTCATCAGAGATAACCGAAATTGTACTAAAAATAAGTAGACTTCTCCTCCAACCAAAGAAAAATACCGCAAGCTAAGTTATGGTTTGGTGATAAAGATAAAGTTATACAACGCATTTAGTTACTTGGTTTGGTGACTCAAAATCATCAACGTAACCGTGTTAATATTCCAGTTTTATGCGGCTGTTATTATCAACGTACATAAACATAAGATATTGCATCAATTTACACTTGATTAATTTTTAGTATTTTTTTTCCTATTAATTTTCTTTAAATTTTAGTGTAAAAAGTCAATTTTGTTCTTTAAAAATAAATAAGATAATAATTTTTTATATTTAAGTTAATTTTAATAACTAATAATTGCATTAAAAATTTATTAAAAGAAAAAAAAATTATTCTTAAAAAAATGGGAATTAAAACCCAAGCCAGGAATCGAACCCGGTTCCTTCTGAATATAAGTTAGAAGCTCCTCTATCGATGCTAATGTAATTTTTTCAACTAAAAGTAACCTTCAAGCTAAACAAAACGATAAATTTTATTTTTTAAAGGCTTTTTAATATTTTTTCTGGCTTAATTTTTTTTTGCGAATTTTAAGAATTAATTCGTCGTAAAAATTGTTTGAAAAATCAATTTTGTTCTTTAAGAATAAATTAAAAAATAATTTTTTATTCTTAAGTTTAATGATTAATAACTACATCAAAAATTTATTTAAATATTTAAATAAAAAAAATGGGGATTTAAACCCAAGTCAGGAATCGAACCCGGTTTCTTCCGAATATAAGTTAGAAGCTCTTCCATTAATGCTGTTGTAATTTTTTTGGCTATAAGTAACCTTCAAGCTAAACAAAACTATAAATTCTATTTTTTAAAAACTTTTTTATATTTTATCCGGCTTAATTTTTTTAAGGAATTATGACTATGTTTTTTTTTTGTAAATTTTTAGAAGTTAATCCGTCGTCAAAATTGCTCAAAAAATCAATTTTGCTCTTTAAAAATAACTAAATAAATATTTTTCCATTTTTAAGTTAATTTTAATAATTAATAATTGCATTAAAAATTTACTAAAAAAAAAAAATGGGGATTAAAACCTAAGCCAGGAGTCGAACCCGGTTCCTTCCGATTATAAGTTAGAAGCTCCTCTATCAATGCTAGTAATATTTTTTTAACTAAAAGTAACTTTAAAGCTAAAAAAAACTATAAATTCTATTTTTTTAAGACTTTTTTGTATTATTTACGTCTTAATTTTTTTTAAATTGATTTTTTAACGAATTGTGACTATACTTTTCTTTGTGAATTTTTGGGAGTTAATTCATTGTAAAAATTGCTCATAAAGTCAATTTTGTTCTTTAAAAATAACTAAAAAAATAATTTTCCATTTTTAAGTTAATTTTAATAATTAATAATTGCATTAAAAATTTATTAAAAGAAAAAAAAATGGGGATTAAAACCGAAGCCAGGAATCGAACCCGGTTCCTTCCGAATATAAGTTAGAAGCTCTTCCATCAATGCTAATGTAATTTTTTCGACTGAAAGTAATCTTCAAGCTAAACAAAACTATAAATTCTATTTTTTAAAGACTTTTTAACCTTTTTTACGGCTTAGTTTTTTTAAAATTGGTTTTTGATATTTTCTTTTGAATTATTAGGGCTCAAAAATGATAAGCAAGCAAATGTGGAGTGGCAAAAAATACGTACGAAGCATGATACAGAAGAACTTCAAATTCACGGCTTTGAGAAAAGTTACTTCAACATAACCTTGACATATCTATCATATATTTTAACATTAGGATGGGTGCGATTACTTTTTCACTGGTACCCGCATTTTCACTTATACGCAACTCACAAAAAGTGTCCGTTGAATCGTGCTACCAAGCTTTTGATAATCGTAAGTCACTAAAAGAACAATTATTAAAATTAAACATAAAATTAACTAACTTATTTAATTATCAGGATGACTATCAGGGAAAATACAAGTCTTACTTCGTGAAAGATGTAAAAATAATAGGAACAAAAAATCTTCGGTAAGAATAAATTACAATTTATAATTATAATCCATCTAATTAATATTAACCGATGATTAATTGGAATCAGATCAAGCGGACACTTGAAGCTACTCGGCGAGATCGACGGGAATTTATTGACCAGTATTGAAGGTAAAAGTCTGGGGATTAATCTAGACAACGGCACTAAGCGGGAAGTCCCAGAATACCGGGCTTTCTGGTTTAAGAAGCAGTGCTACATTTGGGACGAGGCCCGGGACGAGTTTGCTGGATTAATCGGCTTGGACAAGTTTGTCTCCTGTCCGGAGCTCCATCTGGGGCACAACAAAGGCCTTTCGCACGAGGAACAACTCTTGAGGTAAGAAAGAAATTTTTTATCACACGAATTGAAGATTTAAGGCTAACAAATTTAATTGTGCAGGCGGATCGTCTACGGGAACAATGAAATTATAGTTCCGGTCCAAAGCATCCTTGTGCTGTTTTTGTTGGAGTTCTTGAATCCGTTCTACATTTTCCAAGTTTTTACGATATGTGTTTGGCTGGCAGATGCTTATTATTATTACACCGGTGCTATTGTTCTTATGTCGGCATTCAGTATTACCAGTACTATTATTCAAACTCGGCGGGTATGTTTGACTTTTAATTAATCATTTTTTTATTTACTAATCTTGACAGCTGACTAATTCATCAGAAAGTAGAATTTAATTAATTTTAATTTAGAAAAAAATTTTATACTTATATACTTTGGTTAGATTTTTCTACTAGCGAGAAGGTTTAGCCACCTAGCGGCAAAACCCAAGAACTAACTTATAAAAAAAAATTACTAACCGATTGCTGTCAATGTTCTTAAATCAAAACAAGATTCTTTTATAATGAAACAATGACTCAATCCTTTTTTTTTTTTTTTTATATCACAAATACCTCTAACAAGATATATCAATTAAGTAAATGTCATTAAAAACAAGCTTTAGATGAAAAAGAAAAATTTGTGATCCAATTTTAATATAGGATAGAATTTTTAGTTCCAATTGGTCTTTTTATAATGTATTTGGTTAATATAAAAAAATTTGAAGCTTATTATATACTCTGGTTAGATTTTTCTACTAGTGAGAAGGCGAAGCCACCTATCGGCGAAACCAAGAACTAACTTATAAAAAAATTATTAATCAATTTGTTTTCCTTTCGACAATGCTAAGAAATATTTAAGACTCAAAACAAAGTTCTATTTAGAATAGTTTTGTTTTATTAATATACTTTTGGTGATTAATAAATTAATTAATTGTCCAAATTAATATAAATTCAATCGTGAAACAAAAGGAAAACCGCGCTAATTATTATAACAATGTATTTTATTTAAAAAAAAAATTTTTCTACTTATATATTCTGGTTAGATTTTTCTACTAGCGAGAAGGCGTAGCCACCTATCGGCGAAACCAAGAACTAACTTATAAAAAATTATTAATCAATTAGTTTTCAAATAAACAAAGCTAAGAAATATTTAAAATTTAAAACAAGGTTTTATTTAAAATAATTTTGTTTTATTAATATACTATTAAATAATAAAATAATCAATTGTCCACATTTATATGAATTCAATTACAAATCATAAAAGAACACGCTAATTACTTGAACAATGTATATTATTTAAAAAAAAAATTTTCTACTTATATACTCTGGTTAGATTTTTCTACTAACGAGAAGGCGTAGCCACCTATCGGCGAAACCAAGAACTAACTTATAAAAAATTATTAATCAATTAGTTTTCAATTAAACAAAGCTAAGAAATATTTAAAATTCAAAACAAGGTTTTATTTAAAATAATTTTGTTTTATTAATATACCATTAAATAATAAAATAATCAATTGTCCACATTTATATGAATTCAATTACAAATCATAAAAGAACACGCTAATTACTTGAACAATGTATATTATTTAAAAAAAAAATTTTCTACTTATATACTCTGGTTAGATTTTTCTACTAGCGAGAAGGCGTAGCCACCTATCGGCAAAACCAAGAACTAACTTATAAAAAAAATTACTAATCAATTGCTGTCAATGTTCTTGACTCAAAACAAGATTCTTTTATAATAAAACAATGACTTAATACTATTTAATTATAACAAAAAAACATAATTGTTCCTAGAACCAAAAGAACCTGCATAGTACAGTGGCCTCCATGGACACAGTTCGCGTAAGAAGGAACAACGGTGAATTTGAAACCGTATCTAGTTCCGAATTAGTTCCTGGAGATGTAATAGAACTGCCAAGACACCAAGGAACTGTGGTTTGCGATGCCGTTCTACTTACCGGGCACTGTATAGTAAACGAATCGATGCTTACAGGTACGTATCACTTATTACTAATTAAAAATCACTTTTCCACCATTTATTATTTGTTCTTTTAAAAGGAGAGTCGGTTCCTGTAACTAAAACACCTTTAACACCCCGACCGGTGCTTTACGATGCTAGAGAATGTTCTCAACACACACTGTACAGTGGAACAATGATAATACAAACTAGGTAATACAATAATTAATATTTAAATGTATGTAACTATTGTAAATACTTTTTTCGTTAAAAACAGTGCATACCTTTGATTAGTTACTTAAATGATTAATTAATCTGTAGATATTACGGTGAAGGTCCAGTATTAGCACGAGTAATAAGAACAGGTTTACAAACAAACCGTGGCGCTTTAGTAGCGGCCATTTTGTATCCACCGCCAGCTGACTTTAAATTTGACCAAGATTCGTACAAATTTATTGGGATACTTGCACTTATTGCACTCATGGGATTAGTTTACACTGTTATTACCAAGGTATTAATTAATTAGATAATGCAACTAATTAATTAATTCATCATAATTAATAAATTAATTCTTTTAAGGTATCCCGTGGAATAACTGTTAGTGAAATTACAATTGATGCATTGGACATAATAACAATAGTAATTTCTCCAGCGTTACCAGCAGCAATGACAGTTGGAAAATTATACGCTCAAACTCGGTTAAAAAAAGCACAAATTTACTGCATTAACAGCCGTGTTATCAATGTTTCTGGCAGTATTAACTGCATTTGTTTTGATAAGGTACTTGTAAATTTAATTTCATCCAAGAAAAAAAACTCTTGAATCAAATCTCAAGAAATTTGATTTCTAAGATCAGCCTGGGATTCGAACCCAAGCCCAGCTGGTCAGTTAGTCGAGTGCTCTATAAATCTTTGACTAAGCTAAAATCACCGTTTTTTTTTTTGGTTCAAGAGTTTTTTACCTTGAATTATAGTTCATTTATTGATTAGTTAACTTGAACAGTTTAATTAGGTTATGTTTTGTATCATAAATGATGATTTTAATGTTCAGACTGGAACACTAACAGAAGATGGTCTCGATATGTGGGGTGCAGTTCCAAGTAGCAATGGAACGTTGTTAAATCCGGAAAAAGACATCAGAAAACTAAGCGAGCATCCAATTTTCCAAGGAATGTTAGTCAGCCATAGTTTAACGCTCATTGACAATGAACTCTGCGGAGATCCGCTGGATGTCAAGGTACGGAATATTCTATCAAGTTAATTCTTTCTTAAAATTCCAATCATCCTAACCTAAGTAGTAAATCTGATACTTGCTATTTGATATCAATTTGTTGTAATTTATAACTAGGCGTGATAACTAGGAAGTTGGCGTTTTTTTTCGTTCAAATTTAAGGTTAAACATATGAATGCTCATTTAAACAACTCCCTAATTCAGAAAGATGATTTGAAATGATTACCTTCGTAGTATACCTACCTACCCTAGTAGCAATTTGATAAAAGCCTTGTGCCAGCATGGATCAAGATACTCTAGAAAGATTTTAGATCTAGAATTGGTCCAGATTCTTGACCAAGATTATTGGTCAAGACTTGAGCCAGACTGTAGTCAGAATTTGACCAGAAATCTGGGGCCATCTATTGCTAAAGTTTGGGACTATCCTATAGAGTAGAGGTTCAACTTTTTACATATCGTAGCAAGCTAAATTAATTTTTTAAACTTGTTGACTAGACTATAAATGAAAACCACTGCAATACTATACTTTTCACATTCAAGTGGAAAGGAGGGAAATAGGTGCGCGCTCGTCGTTTTTTGCGTTTCTCGCGCTAGTCTATGTTAGGACTCTGGGCCAAGAATCTGATCAAATTCTGGGCACAGACTGTCCCAAGTCTTCCGCTAGTCTGGATAAAGAATCTTGATCAAGTGTCTTGGTCGAGAATTGTCGAATTCTTTACAAAGTGCTTCTCCAAGTATCTTGCCAAAGAATCTTTCCCAATTCCATTGCTACTAGGGTAGTATTCAATTCCGATGCTTTTAAATCATTTCAAATTAGATTTCTTAATCAGGGTTGCGAAATTCCTGGCCCGAAAAATTTTCACAAATTTGAGATTAAATACATTAGAAATAGACTTTCGTTATTGCTGTAAGATGGACAACGGAGTTCTTGGTCCACTTCACTTTCCTTCTCTCCTGTTAGCATCTCAGGGGAGTAAGAAGTGTTAATTCGTAGTAAATTTGTTACTTGCTACTTGATATCAATTTGTTGTAATTTATCACAAATTTGAGATGAAATCCATTAGAAATAGGCTTTTTTTTAGACTAATCCTTTTGCAGATGTTCGAAAGCACTGGCTGGGTATTAGAAGAGCCCGAAGTATCAGACACTAGCAAGTACGACCTGTTGGTGCCAACCGTCGTAAAACCACCAGCAGGAAGCTCGAACACAATCTCGGAAATCGGAATAGTCCAGCAGTACCAATTTTCCAGCTCGCTTCAACGAATGTCTGTGATTTCCCGGGTCCTGGGTTGCGACCACTTCGAATCTTACACCAAAGGCTCCCCAGAGGTGATCCTGAGTCTCAGTAGACCGGAGACTATTCCTCAGAACATAATGACAGTAATGCAAGAGTATACTGAGCAAGGTTACCGGGTGATAGCGATTGGCAGGAACAAGATAACCCGGAGCTACACGAAGATCCACAAGATGCCGCGGGAGCAAGTTGAAAAAGACTTGGAGTTCCTGGGGTTGGTAGTCCTGGAGAACAGGCTGAAGGAACCGACTGTTAAAGTTATTGAAGAATTGAGAGAGGCCAATATTAATGTGCTGATGATCACTGGGGACAATATTCAGACTGCTGTTAGTGTCGCAAGAGAGTGCAAGATTTTGGGCAGGGATGAGACGGTGATTGGAGTCACGATAGTTCCCTCGCCTAATGATGAAAAGGATCGACCTAGGATTTATTACAACATCCAGGGGAAACCGGTTAAGAGTTTCAATAATAAAATGTCACTGGATATCATAGAACGCGGGATGGACGTTATTAACTATCGGTTTGCATTGACTGGACAAACATGGCAGCTTCTGCGAGAACATTATCCGGAACTGGTTCCTAAGATTTGTGTTCGTGGCGCTGTATTCGCTCGGATGACTAGCGATCAGAAGCAGCAGTTGGTTGTTGAACTTATGCAACTGGGGTACTATGTTGGTAAGTTTGATTTCTTTCTTACCTTTATTTTTAAAAATTGTAGATGTAAGTTGAAACAATTCCAAATTATTTTAGTTAGTTTGTAAAAAATTTAACTATTCAAGTAGAATTTTTATCGAATTTATGAATTAGTACATTTATACGAATTGAATTCGTAAAGTCTTGCGCTTATAGAAATATTTATACAATAATTTGAAAATAAAGTGGGCAAAAAAGGTACTTTTACCTTATAGATGTACACTTTGTATGGATTGAATCATTTCAAATTAGATTTCTTAATCAGAACCCCGCTATGAGGTGTGCAATTTTAAAATAACGAAATTTGAATTCTTTTCAATACTTTTAAGTATTTTAAATGTTTTGGAGTTCTTTTTTTAAACTAGGGTAGTTTAAGAGAATATAAGATTTAATTTTTATCAATAATTGATCCAAAAATTGATATTTTTATGAACAATTTGAAGCTAAAATTGGTTTATCAACCTGCCATTTTGTTAAAAATAGTTACTTGAGTAAATTTTTTTATGAAAAAACAAACAAAACCTTCTTAATCACACGCAAAATCGTGAAGCGTTCCACATTTTTACAAATATAAATAATGCTGTGAAGCGGGAAAGAATAGGAGTTACGGCAAAATCGGTTGATTCGTTCGAGAGATATCGTGAACGAAAGAAAACCGAAAAAAGTGATTTTTCGGAATAACTCCAAAATTTCTGGCGCGATCAATTCAAAATTTAAAATTCTTTGTGAGGCTTGAAAAACTGCGTCGAATGCTACCAGCCGCGTGAAAATCGGTTTATTCATTCAAAAGTTATTGCGGCTTAAAAATTCAAAAAATAGTGTCATCAAATCCCTATCAGACTTTTGAGCTCGAAGAGCTCTTTGAGCTTGGAGAGCTCAAAATAACCCATAAATTGTATTTTTGAGCTCGAAGAGCTCAAAAACGTCATTGGTGGAATTTTAAGCGCCTAAGTATGGAATTAGCGGGAAGTTGCAGGGATGGCCTTCAGGGTCAACCGTTTTCCTAATTTTTTTTTTAAATTGAATTTTTATTAAAATTCACTACGATACAACTGTACAAAGCCAAATGAACTTTTCTTATTTGTCACGTGAAAACTATGGCGCCACTTGATCAAGCTAGATTTTTTTAGACTGCGTGCGAATATGACAAGAAAATAGGGCGCCGATATTTAAAGAAAAAAGAAAAAATACTCGGTAAGAAATTACTTAATTATAATTTTTTTTTTTTTTAATCAATTACACAATTAATTTTTTTCTTAAAAAATGAATGAGCGTTATGAGGCGTGCACTTTTGGATTTTCCAAACTTTTTTTACTTATTTTACTCCTCAAATGGTAAGTTTATTACCGTCCAAATCTTATTTTAAGTATAAATATAAATAATGCTGTGAAGCGGGAAAGAATAGGAGTTACGGTAATTATTACGTGAAGCGTTCCACATTTACGTAACAGGATATTGGTAGGAAAGGATTGAGAAAGAAATGTGGAGAGGATCATCTTAATGTGAGTTTATAGAATATCCGAGAAAAAATTATTAGATAGCTCGGACTGGGATTCGAACCCAGAACCTTCCGAAGACATGTCGGCTACTCTACCATTTGAGCTATCCGGTCTATACTAAATTTCCTTTCGCTTATTTTATATACATTAAGCCACACCGTCCATCTTACGGCAAGCATCAAATTATAATATTATAATAAGAAAATTCAAAAACTTATTTTTTTTCAGCAATGTGTGGTGATGGCGCCAACGACTGTGGCGCGCTCCGTGCAGCTCATGCGGGAATTTCTTTATCTGAAGCCGAATCTAGGTAAGTTTCTTCAATTGCGCATCTATAACGCGCATCGGAGACAAAGTCTTCATGGTGGGGATAAGAACAAAGTACTTTTAGCGCTAGTTTAATATACTACTTCATTAACAATATATTGCCCGTTTATTATTCATACTACAGTAAAATCCCTCTACATTAGACCTCCCTTTAAGTTTGACCAACTTCTCTCTCTATATTTGATAATCCTATCTCCCATTACGAGTTTTTGTCCGACCAATAGAAGAAGAACCACAATGGCGGGCTTATTTAAATATTAGTGGGATGAATTCAAAGTATATTTTAAATATTATTAATATTTCAACTTCCCTTACAAATCTCTACATTAATTGACATTTTTTAATATTAAATTAATATAATAATCGATGTGAGTTTTAAGGTTATGTCGAGATGATTGTTTACATACTGTTTTTGTACACTACGCAGTTGTTCGCGCATGTTTTACATTTTTTCATGATTAACGTACACTGCCAACAGAAAGTTTCCGGACAAGATGAATAATTTATTAAAACAATTATTAAAAGTAAAATAAATCAAGAAGAAAATCAAAGACATAATCGTATACACTTTGTAAAATAAGATAACATTTTCTTTATAGATCAAGTTAATGTGCAATAGTCTAATTATAAATTATTTGAATGATCCAAGCTAAAATGTTATAGCTCTATTAGATATTAAATTGTTTTTAAAGTGATAATAAATTTTGAACTAATTGTTTTTTCGTACAAATGGGAGATTCTCTGAAACGGAGTTAGACAATTTGCTAATTAGAACGTCGATATGCTTAACCTCAAATTTGAACAAAGAAAAAACGCCAACTTCTGGTGCTAGTGATTAAGTATCATATTTAAATTAAAAAGTAAACAAGAAACTTGTCCGGAAACTTTCCGTCGGTATTATATACAAAAACACACTTATTTTTAGCTAGTATAAGTGTTAACGAGGATATGTTTCAGCGTGGCAAGTCCATTCACTTCCCGAATCCCAGACATAACCTGCGTGCCAAAAGTGATCCGTCAAGGCCGAGCAGCACTAGTGACATCCTTCGGAATCTTCAAATTCATGGTGACCTACTCCCTAACAGAGTTCATATCAGCGTTTGTCTTGTACTCAATCGACTCAAACCTTTCTGATTTCGAGTTCCTGTTCATCGACGTGGTCCTAATCGTAAACTTCGCGTTCTTCTTCGGAAAGACCCAAGCCTACGAGGGCAAGCTTGCGAAGAAGCCACCGATGACATCTTTACTAAGCTTCACACCTCTGTTCTCCCTGACGCTCCACATGATGACGATCCTGCTGTTCCAGGTGGGAGTCTTCTTCTGGGTGAAGCAGTTCGACTGGTACAAGCCCCCGGCTTTCAAGAACCTCCACGACTTCTACTCCTACGAGAACTACTCGGTCTTCTCGATGTCCATGTTCCAGTACATAACAGTCGCGTTGATATTCTCCCACGGAAAGCCATACCGACGCGCCGTCTACACGAACAACCTCTTCATCGCCTCCATTGTCATCTCCACCTTAGTTTGCGTCTACATCGCCATCTTCCCGGCTTACTGGACGATCAGACTCTTGGAGCTGAAGATGCCGCCGACTCTAGAGTGGCCTTGCATTATCCTCATCCTCTCCGTGATCAACTTCCTGATCTGCTTCTTCATCGAGGCGGTGATTATCGAGCTCCTCATTGAAGGCTTCGTCAAGCCGAGGGTCTATAAACCCGAAAAGTCCAAAAAAGTCTACTTGAACATCCAGTGCGAGCTCAATAGCAACCCCGAATGGCCGACTGTTAATACTGAGCTTCCTGTTATGCCTCTCACGCCCTCTGATGATAAGGTTAAGGCGACGGAACAAACCGCTGAGCCCTCTTGCGGTGGCGTCGATAACCCGGCGTTTGAAAATGAAGACACTAGTGAAATTACTAAATTTTGATACTATTTGTAATATATTTTTTTGTTTTTATTGTATGTAATTATGAAATAGTTTTTCATTGTTATTGTGGAAATGTGATTGTAACAGTTTGTAAGATTTAGGAATATTTGTATACGAAATATATGTTGATTTTTTAATTTTTTGGTTATGAGTTTCATTTTTAATTTAATAACACAATTTTAGAGATAAATATTTTTTTTTTTAATAAAAAAGAAATTATTTATTTAAATTTTCACTAAATACCTGACTTTAGAGGTTATGATGACATACATATTAATTAAAAAGCATTTGTTGCTATATTTTTTTTCAAATTTTTATTTTATTTAATTAAAATCATTCAAATTTTATAAATTTGTGCTAGTAAATTACAAATAATTTTTTTAATTAAAATAACTTTCCAATTTTTTGGAATTTTTAATTTTTTAAAAATTAATTTTAAATTTTAAATGTGTTCAAATAATTTTTTTAATTAAAATAACTTCCTAATTTTTTTAAATTTTTAATTTTTAAAAAATTAATTTAAAATTTTTTTGGCGGGAAATTAAAAAAATTTAATCATATTTTAATCTTCATTAAATTCCAAAGTTTTTTACCTTTTATGTAATATTTAATATTTTTAATTATAAATTGAGTGCTTTATTAAATAAAATTAAAAATTTTAATAAAAAAAACAATATTTATCATATCAATTATTAAAAAATAATTTTATTTTAATTTTAATGATATTAGCGGTCAGCTGTTAATTTTAAAAATTATTATTATACAAATCAATTATAATAAAAAAACTCTAAAAAATTTAATCAATTTTCTTATGTAGAATTTTTTTATAATAATTTAATTACTATAAAATTATAAAAAAATTTCTAATAAATATTTTTTTCTTTCTATATGTTTACAAATTAATTCAAATCAATTCTTCGGGTTTATTCGGTGACAGGCTGAGACCCGAACATCCCCGAAGTTTTTATTATTTTTATTTACATCAGCAGAGTGAGTGTGAGCTACAACGTGGATGTAACCTACAAACCAAAACAATAACTAAATAATTTTTACTGACAGCTACAGTTTTTTATTAAATAAATTTATTAATGGATGATTCTTCAGTTTCTTTGGATTTATTTCAAGTGAGTGAAATTAATATTTAATTTCTGTAATTATTTAAATTGTCATAAAGTGAAATTAAAATTTAGCAATTGTTAGAAATTTAATTCTTAAAAAAATTTCTTCGTCAGAATTATTTGTTAAATAAAATCAGATAATTTAAATTAATAAACAATACTTAGGGTAAGTGTGGGTATTACTGCAGATTTTCTTCTTTTAATTATCAATAAATGGGTTATGACATTTTTGATTAAAAAAAAATTATTTCTGTTAATTTAAACCTTTCGGGAAATAACTGCATAGTGGTTTTTTATATGTATGAAAATTATTTAATTTGTTATTAATTAATAAAAATTAAGTAGTTACAGAAGTGAATAATTTTATCTTTTTTAAGAGTTTCAGTGTAAAAAGAGGTGGTCGTAAAAAGTCTTTTTAGTAGATTTTATAAAAATCTAACTATTGCAGCCGTCCTGATGGCGCAACTTTTGAAAAATTTAGCTATTTTCTGACTTAGTTTGTCGAGCTGAGTCAAAAAATATATATAGTTCAAAAGTTTATATATGTATGTATTTATATATATAGCATATATATATATATATATATATATATATATATATATATATATATATATATATATATATATGCATATATATATATAGCAGCATATATATATGCTATATATATATATATATATATATATATATATATATATATATATATATATATACATATTAGGGTGGCTCAAAAAAAACGACTATTTTTTTTTTTTTAGTCTCGAGTGAAAAAATGTTAGTGAAAAAAAAAATTTTTCAGAGGTCACTCCAAATTTTTTAAAATTTCAAAAATCGTCAAAAATCGAACTTTTTTTTTTTTAATTTTTTTTTCTCGTTACGGTATAATTTTATAGACTAAAAAGAAATGAGATTCTGAAAATTTCAGTTCAAAATTTAAATTTCGAAAGGTCGCTCATAATTTTTTTATTTTTCTTTAATTAGTCATATCGCCGACTTTAACTGTTGGGAGTGGTACGGTGGGGTTTTTTTGGTTTGTAAAAATCTCAACCTACGCGGCAAGGGTCAAATCTCAACCAAGCTGGTTTCTAAGACCAGCTTGGGATTCGAATTCACGCTTGGAAGTTTATTAAATAAAATTATTAAATTAAAAAAAATTATTTTTTCTATATTGTGCTTGATTTTTAGTTCATCTCGTGATGTATTTTTATTGATTATGGTACTAAATAAAAAAAAAAAATTCATGGAATTTTAATTTAAATAGTAAAAGGTCGCTCGAAAAAATCTAAACTAATGTACTAATAAATTGAAAAAAATTATGAGCAACCTTTCAAAATTTAAATTTTGAACTGAAATTTTCAGAATCTCATTTTTTTTTAGTCTATAAAATTATACCGTTACGAGAAAAAAAATTAAAAAAAAAAGTTCGATTTTTGACGATTTTTGAAATTTTAAAAAATTTGGAGTGACCTCGTAAAAATTTTTTTTTGAGCTGTCTTTTGGAGAGGGCTCTTAAAACATCAAAAACTAACATTTTTTCACTCGAGACTCAAAAAAAAAAAATAGTCGGTTTTTTTGGGCCACCCTAATATGTATACAGAGTGTCCCAGAAGTAACGGACGCCATTGTAGCATATGATAAACAAAATAATTCTGAGACGAAACGTCCTTAGCCATTTTTTAATCAGACGCATAGATAATTAATTATTAATTAAAATAACGTTCTTTTATGCGTTAGAGAGAGAGCACTAGTGTCAAGTCAAGTGCGTTCCAACGAAGATGCTTGCACGTGTGAATGTGTAAGTAAATGTGTGACTACGTTAGCTATAGAAACTAGTTAGTCATACAGTTAGTTGTGTCTTTGTTTGGCACATATTTTACTGGACACTGGCGCTCTCTCTCTAACAAATAAAGAGACGTTATTTTTAATTAATAATTAATTATCTATGCGGTTAATTGAAAAATGGCTAAGGACTTTTCGTCTCAGAATTATTTTTTTCATCAGATGCTACAATGGCGTCTGTGACTTTGGGACACCTATATATATATATGCTATATATATATATATATATATATATGTATATATATATATATCCGAACAAAAACAGTTTCACTGTAAAAAAATCACGCCAAGTCCACGTTCATAAGACTATTAAGAAAAAAAAATTAGGAAAACGGTTGACTCGGAAGGCCATCCGTGCAACTTCCCGCTAATCCTATACTTAGGCGCTTAAAATTGCACCAATGACGTTTTTGAGCTCTTCCAGCTCAAAAATACAATTTATGGGTTATTTTGAGCTCTCCGAGCTCAAAGAGATTGCTTTCCTATGCTTTTGAGCTCTCCGAGCTCAAAAGTCTGATAGAGATTTGATAAGACACTATTTTTTGAATTTTTAAACCGCAATAACTTTTGAATGAATAAACCGATTTTTACGCGGTTAGAAGAATTCGACGCAGTTTTTCAAGCCTCACAAAGAATCTTAAATTTTGAATTGATCGCGCTAGGAATTTTGGAGTTATTCCGAAAAAACACTTTTTTCGGTTTTCTTTCGTTCACGATATCTCTCGAACGAATCGACCGATTTTGACCGGACTGGTGGCGATCGACGTGGTTTTTTGAGGTTAAGAGCTGATTATTTTTTGGAATTGAACCATCATCAAGCCGTTTAAAAGTTATTCCAAAAAAACCACATTTGAAAAAAATTTTTTTTTCAGTTTTTTGAAGATTTCTCAAAATCTATTGATCTGAATCGGTCCGAATAGTTTTCAAAATCTAAGTTTGGTCAAGCCCTTTCGAATGGCACCAACCGCGATGAAATCGGTCGAGCCGTTCAAAAGTTATAAGCGGTTCACATACTTTCACACACACACACACACACACACACACACACACACACACACACACACACACACACACACACACACACACACACACACATACAGACACCGTGACAACCTCGCGGGGATAGTCAGGGAAGCTTCCTGTAACCTTCAAACGTCGAGATCTGATGAAAACTCGATTTTTGCAAAACGGGGTGAAAACAATAACTTCCCGATTTTTGAAAATCTTCGATTTTCTTAGCAGGAAGTTAAAAATTTTATTTCTTTACAAAAAGATATAAAATAAAAAATTAAAAAATCCAAGTAACCGATATGGTTGTATATGATTTTCGGAAATTAAAAAAAATTTTGTTGTAAATTTAAAAATTAAAAGAAACAATTTTGGAACGTATTTAGTGTGCGTGGTTACGAAAAATTTCACTTTTTATGAAATTCCTAAAATCTATCTACTAGGACTTTTAAAACAAATTGAAGTACACTATGACGCACACCAAGTACGTTCTAAAATTGTTTCTTTTGATTTTTAAATTTACAACAAAATTTTTTTTAATTTCCGAAAATCATATACAACCATATCGGTTACTTGGATTTTTTAATTTTTTATTTTATCTTTTTGTAAAGAAAAAAAATTTTTTTTTCTTAATAGTCTTATGAACGTGGACTTGGCGAATCACTTCAGAAAAAATTTTTTTTCCTACTTTTTTTTAGATTTCTCCAAATTTCTCAAAATTTATCGGTCCGAATCGGTTCAAATTAACAGGAAATCTAAGTTTGGCGAAGCCCTTTCGAATGGCACCAACCGCGATGAAATCGGTTCAACCGTTCAAAAAACACACACACACACACACACACACACACCACCACCAGAAGGAAGAGCAGTAGCTAGATCCTCCCTTCACGAAGTAATGCCTGACGGCGGTTTCCATGAGGGATTAGAGGAAAGAAGGAAAAGGGGTTTAGGGTTTAGTGGGTAGGGGCGTTAGTGTCGAGTTTTAGTATGACGCTGCGTCGAGTCGCCCTCGCGGGAATAGTCAGGAAAGCTTCCTAGGACCTCAAAACGTCGAGATTCGATGAAAACTCGATTTTCGAAAAACGGGGTAAAACCAATAACTTCCCGATTTTTGAAAATTTTCAATTTTCTTAGCGGGAAGTTAAAAATCAAAAGTTAATAAACAAAAAAATAAGAAGTCGAGGCAAGTCCAGGAAAGCAATAATCAGTAGATTGTAAGATTACATCAATTAAAATTTACGAATTCTGGTCAATTAATAATACGTTAAGGCTGTGTTACTTATTATTTAGATTATGAAGAATTCTTGTTATTACATTAAACTAATAAATTTTCTTTTTGATAAGTTTTTGTTGATTTTTAAGTAAATCCTAAAATATAGCCGTTCTGCAATAACTGGATCAGTTGCAGTAATGGACACGCAGTAATAGGAGCAAGCTACTTTAAGACCTGCAGTAATACATGCATTTAGACTTCTTTTTAAATGCTTATTATTTAACGAAAATATTTCTTTCTCTCATTGTTGATTTTATTTTGGGTTAATAATAAGTCAAACTTTTGTTTAAAAAAAAAAAAAGTTATTATTATCTAGAGAAAATTTTATAAAAATGCTTTCGAAGTGAGACTTACGAAAAAAAACTGCAGTAATACCCACACTTACCCTAGTAATAAATTTTTTTTTTTTCAGAATCCTAAAAACGAATCATTGGAAAAAGTAGAGCTGATAATAAATATCAATGGAGTTCCAAAAATTATTCCAGCTTTGGTAAGTAATTATTAATTATTTAAACAATTATTATTGATTATTTAAATTGA
The DNA here is from genome assembly GCF_020080835.1 of Cotesia glomerata. NCBI lineage: Eukaryota > Metazoa > Arthropoda > Insecta > Hymenoptera > Braconidae > Cotesia > Cotesia glomerata. The sequence continues at coordinate 25,581,647 of NC_058164.1, forward strand.
TACATTGAATAATTTTCTAGTCAAAACACTGGGTCGTCAAAAAATATTTTCTAATCTATGAAATTCCAAACATTTATGATGATAATGGCAAGCAAGTACTTGGCGCTAAGTCAACCTGGCTGGAGATCATTAATTACATGATCAATGATTACAGTTGGCTTCTACGATTACCTTATTACAAGTAAGTATATTTAATAAAACTCTTTTTTTCAACCAAAACACATCTTATGACACTTTAATCTCATGAAATTTAATCTTGACTAATAATAAAGTCTTCAGAAAAATTAACAATTGCAATACATATACACACCCCTCGCGGTTTTTGAAATACCGTAAATTTTCGGTATTAATGCATTTACCATAAATTAACCGTTATAATTCTGAAATAATACGGTATTTCTGTAGTTATTTTGGCGAGTTTTTTTACTACAGTTATACAGCATTTCTACCGTACTTTTACTGCAAAGCTCAGAAATAATACGATAAAATTACCGTAAAACTCTAGAACTTTTACCGTAAAAAATTTATGTATTAACTATAATATTACTATAATTTTAAAATAATAAAATGGTATCTCTACGGTAAAAATACCAAAAATATACTGCAATTTTACCGCGTTTATACTGATATAATTAAAGAAAGTTTGGAAAATCCAAAAGTGCACGCCTCATAACGCTCATTCATTTTTTAAGAAAAAATAAATTGTGTAATTGATTAAAAAAAAAAAAAAAATTATAATTAAGTAATTTCTTACAGAGTATTTTTAACTTCCCGCTAAGAAAATCGAAGATTTTAAAAAATCGGGAAGTTATTGTTTTCACCCCGTTTTGCAAAAATCGATTTTTCATCAGATCTCGACGTTTGAAGGTCACAGGAAGCTTCCCTGACTATCCCCGCGAGGTTGTCACGGTGTCTGTATGTGTGTGTGTGTGTGTATGTGTGTGTGTGTGTGAAAGTATGTGAACCGCTTATAACTTTTGAACAGCTTGACCGATTTCATCGTGGTTGAAGCCATTCGAAAGGGCTCGACCAAACTTAGATTTTAAAAACTATTTGGACCAATTCAGATCAATAGATTTTGAGAAATCTTCAAAAAACTAAAAAAAAAATTTTTTTCAAATGTGGTTTTTTTGGAATAACTTTTAAACGGCTTAAAGGTTCAATTCCAAAAACTAATCAGCTCTTAACCTCAAAAAACCACGTCGATCGCTACCAGTCCAGTCAAAATCGGTTGATTCGTTCGAGAGATATCGTGAACGAAAGAAAACCGAAAAAAAGTGTTTTTTCGGAATAATTCCAAAATTTCTAGCGCGATCAAGAGATTCTTTGTGAGGCTTGAAAAACTGCGTCGAATTCTACCAACCGCGTGAAAATCGGTTTATTCATTCAAAAGTTATTGCGGTTTAAAAATTCAAAAAATAGTGTCATCAAATCCCTATCAGACTTTTGAGCTCGAAGAGCTCAAAAGCATAAAAAACAATCTCTTTGAGCTTGGAGAGCTCAAAATAACCCATAAATTGTATTTTTGAGCTCGAACAGCTCAAAAACGTCATTGGTGCAATTTTAAGCGCCTAAGTATGGAATTAGCGGGAAGTTGCAGGGATGGCCTTCAGGGTCAACCGTTTTCCTAATTTTTTTTTTTAAATTGAATTTTTATTAAAATTCACTACGATACAACTGTACAAAGCCAAATGAACTTTTCTTATTTGTCACGTGAAAACTATGGCGCCACTTGATCAAGCTAGATTTTTTTAGACTGCGTGCGAATATGACAAGAAAATAGAGCGCCGATATTTAAAGAAAAAAGAAAAAATACTCGGTAAGAAATTACTTGATTATAATTTTTTTTTTTTTTAATCAATTACACAATTAATTTTTTTCTTAAAAAATGAATGAGCGTTATGAGGCGTGCACTTTTGGATTTTCCAAACTTTTTTTACTTATTTTACTCCTCAAATGGTAAGTTTATTACCGTCCAAATCTTATTTTAAGTATAAATATAAATAATGCTGTGAAGCGGGAAAGAATAGGAGTTACGGTAATTATTACGTGAAGCGTTCCACATTCACATAACAGGATATTGGTAGGAAAGGATTGAGAAAGGAATGTGGGGAGGATCATCTTAATGTGAGTTTATAGAATATGCGAGAAAAAATTATTAGATAGCTCGGACTGGGATTCGAACCCAGAACCTTCCGAAGACATGTCGGCTACTCTACCATTTGAGCTATCCGGTCTATACTAAATTTCCTTTTGCTTATTCTATATACATTAAGCCACACCGTCCATCTTACGGCAAGCATTTTTATAAATATAAATAATGCTGTGAAGCGGTAATAAAGCGGGAAATCCAAATAAACTCAAAATTTGAAAGCATGAATTTCAATCTTTTTATGTCGAATCAAAATCCACCTAAGTCGAAATCTTCTATAACTCGAATTTTTTTGCCTCTCCCTTGAAGTTCGAGTTATGGAGGTTCTACTGTATCAATGAACTAAAATTTAAATTTTCGCGCATATTTTGATTGAAAATATCTTATTGTCTAAAACATTAAGAACCTTGATTGGAAAAAATGATTTTAACAATATATAAATATAATTTTTGCATTGAGGTAGTATTTTAAAATTCCTTTATCTAATTAGAGAGAAGCTAGCTTAATAAAGGTTAAAAAAACCATCATAACTTTCCAGATTCTGGTCCAACATGGCCTTCAACCGCCCAATAATGGACTCCTTGCTATCAGTCCTTCAAAACATTCCCCGCTTTTACAACCTTCAGAACTTCCCCAAAGACCCTGAAATGCAAAGCACCCTCGAAAAGCTCCGCCAGAAAGTCTTGAACATTTTCGCCCGAATCGTGACCTTGAAAGAGAGTTCAACCGAGTTCATGACCCCGGACTACCACGGTTCGTTGATCTACGACAAGTTTCTGATCACGATTCCAACCTTGATCGACCTGGCGCAGCTCTACGGTCGTGAAAACGAGCGAATAGTCAGCCAAATAGTAAAGCGGGCCTTCAAGTCCCAGGGACTTTACAACGAGGACCTGAAGATGACTGTTGAATGCACTTGCCAGCTGCTTAGTTCATTAGAAGAGAAGCTTTTTGACCAGCCACTTCTCACAGCTCGCGACGTAATCTGCATCTCGGAGGTTAACGACGAGAAGCTAACTAGTGAAGAGGTTGAAGACATGATTGTCTATTTGACTGACGTCGCCTCGAATATCGCCGTCTTTCTCAATGTCTATCCAGACGCTGTTGATTTCTATGCTAGCGATTATTTTATCATGAAGCTCGTCGGCGTTTATGAGAACATTTTTCCTGCTATTTATCGCAAGCTCAGTGAATTTTCTGAAGTTGACCTTGAGATTGATGAGATTCAGTTGAAGCATTATTTGCATATTGCGAGGACTGAGTTCATTACAGTATTTCATAATATTATTTTTAATAATATTAGATTGATGTTGGAAAATCCGTAAGTTTCGGCTAAATTTTGTTTTATGCAATCTTCTTTGCATTTTTTTATGATAACATGGCTATTTTCAGAATATTGTTGGAAGAAAACACTGCTAAAGAGCGAGCAGATGAGTTTCTTAATTATCTAACAAGTGTTATCTCTGACCGACATTTTATCATGGATTACAATGAATTGTTTCCTATTCAAGATGATTTAGAAATGCTCCATCAACTTACTTCTGATATGTATCCTTTCATAGATATTGGTTTATAATTTTTATTTATTTCTTTGGAAGACCCAACAACCAAAGGCCAATAAAAAGGCCACATAACTTTACATTTGATACAATAGCTTTTGATTAGAGTAAAATGTATTTAATGATGTTTAATTGAACAATTATTCCTTAAATTAATGACCTTAGTGATGAAGCAAAAGAAAATTTTATAAAACGTTCCATATCTGAGGTTATCTTGAAGACGCAGCCTGCACGAGTAAAAAAAAATTCTGTGGTAAGCCATTTTGGTAGCTAATTTGAAAAAGGATCTAAAGAGAATATTTTCTAGGTTTCTCAAGATGCGACGCCTGGTCCAAGTAATTATGAACCTGCTCCTAGTGTGTCTGATAATGGAAGCGTACCAAATCTTAGAAAATGTATTAGAGATGTTAAAGATGTCATGTGTGATCTTGGAGATGGTTTTATACAAGTTAGTAATAATATTTTCTTATTCTATGATTAAAATTCTTTATCTAAATTCTGTATAATACAGAAATTTATATAAAATTCTCAATATAATCATATTTAGTACAAAATATAAATTTTCTTTCTCAACTGGGCGTGTACTCCTTGTTCTAAAGCAACGCCCCTTAGCAACAGTTGCCCAGAAACGCTCTTAGTAACGCCCCTTAGCAACTGTTACTTAGGAACACCCTTAAACACGCCCCTTGGCAACCATATCATAGAAACGGCTTTAGTTACGCCCCTTAGCAACATCCTTAGACACGCCCCTTGAAAACTGTTATGCAAAAACACCCCCTAATCATGCCCCTTAGCAACTGTAACTTAGTAACGCCCTTTAGTAATTATTACCTAGCAACAATCTTAGACACGCCCCGTGACAACTATTGAATAGAAACACTTTTAGTAACGCCCCTTAGCAACACCATTAGACACGCCCCTTGACAACTTTTATATAGCAGCGCTCCCTAATCACGCCCCTCAGCAACGGAAGCTTAGAAACGCCCCTTTAGTGACTGTTAGCTAGCAACATTCTTAGATACGCCCCTTTACAAGTGTTGTATAGCAACACTCCTTAGCAACTGTTACTTAGCAACAGATTTAGACACGCCCCTTGACAACTGTTTGTCTAGAAACGCCCCTAGTCACGCCCCTTGACAACGATAGCCTAGTAACGCCCCTGAGCAAAAATTACTTAGCAAAAAAAGCTCAAAAAACCCCGACAAACTTGATATTTAAGGACAAGGAAGTGTTTCTATTCAATTGTCGGTATCTGTATTTCAGAAATGTCTTGCACATTACAATTACAACACAGCAGCGGTAATTAATGCAATTTTCGAAGATAACCTACCAAACGAACTAAAAGAACTAGACCGAAAACTGCCATTTATCCCACCCGATCCCGCAGAAGCTTCGGCTGCAGTCGACAAGGCGGTAGGATTTGAACGGTTGAATGTCTTCGACGGTGATGAGTTCGATGTGATGACCCAAGACAAAATAGACACTTCTCGTGTTTATCGTGGCAAAAAGTTTGTACCTTTTGAGATTCCTCATTAAGAAGGAATTCAATTAGGTAATTATTTATAATACTGATTTCAGGAAAGATAAATACAAGAATCTGAATGAAATGCTAAACGACAAGTCCTTCAAAAAGGACATTGCAAATATTTACTCAAAGTACGGTGTAATTGAAGATGAATATGATGATGAGTACGACGACACCTATGAGAGCCATGATGTCGGCTTGCGTGGCGCTGATGACTTTATTGAATTGGGCAGCAAACCTTTCACGACACCTAGAGTGAGTTTTATCTTAAGTTGAAGATTAGATTGTTTTGTAACTTATTTTTCTAATGTTTCAGGTACTAAGAGTCAATGAAAAGCGAGAAGAATCCGAAGAAGAGTCTGAAGAAGAAGAACCGCCTCCAAGTTCGTCAAACGGCCGCTGCAACTTCGTCCAAGATCCGAGCGTGCTTCGAGAAAAACGCGAAATGGCGAATCGTACACGTGTTTTCAAGCGCGGAGGAAAAGTAGGGGGCACTGGTGATGTTGTTGGAAGACCCAAAGGCCAGGGTAATGATAAGGAAGTTCTAGTGAACCGTGATAAGAAGAACACCAACAAATCTTCAAGAGCTAACCACAATCGTCGTTCCGGTGCTGAGTGGAAACGTCGTCAAGGAATGGTTCCGTCGTAGATAACTAGGAAAAGTTTATTCAAAACCAGTATTTGTTGTGTTCATTAATAAAATTTCAATAAAAATAATTAAACATTCCTTTATTTAGTCTTTTATCACAAATCCTTCCCCTTCCCACAAAACAAAATGATTTTAAAGATCTCCGGACAAAATTTTAAATTCAATTTCATCCGCTAGAGGGCACTGTGTCTTAGTTCCAAGACTAGTTACGTAGCACGGCATCCATTTTGTTCACCCAGTAAAGGTTCAATTACACGTTGCAAATATCCCACAAAATCATCAACCGGTTGCTTTTCCACGGTGTAATCGTTGTCTATTTCCAAGTAAGTCCCTTCTGAATCCGTAAGCGGCCATTTTATCTTCAAAACCGGGTCAAGATCCCCAGGCGTTGGATTGCTGCAAACAAACTAGGTTAGAAAGCCCATCAATCAAGATAATCATAACCTACCCATATTTCGCAAAGTTGGTCCACATTTTGACCATTTTCATCCGCTGGATCCCAATATCACTCTTGGGATCGAGCGGCTGGTTGAGGTTAGGTATCCAAAAGATCTGCGGAACATCATCTCCGTGCCCAGTGCCATCTATGTCAATCCCTAGTTGTCTATGCTGAGCTTGCGGGTAGTCAAAAGAATTCCTATAGTAGTAAACTGGGATTTTAGAAGCCATAAGCTGCCGCGTTAGGTCTATTTCGTTGTTAAAGAGTATGTCGGATGTGATATTAGATATTGTGTAAATTTCATCATCAGAAAAAGTCTCATTGTTTTTGCTACGATTTTGCATCTCTTTAAGAAACTTAATCTGTTTTGTATTCTGCAGTTCTGAGATATTTTTTATGCTTTCAAGGCAGCCTTCAATCATTCCATCCCGTGCGATTTTATCTGCGGAATCAATACTGTTCACAAAATGGCTGACTAACAGGCTTTGTAATATACCTACTGAATCCAACGAAGGACAACGCTTCTAAGTTAGTGAATCCTAGCATTACTGACACTCGGTTGAAATTGTTGGTTTTTAACTTATCGACTGAGCATTGCGTCAAAAATGGCGACTCTGCTCTAGGATCTTCGAGGGTTGGCGTCAAATATGGCACAAAAATCTGCAGAATAATCACAAATCGTAAAAATCAACTACAAAGTAGTTATCAACGGTCGGTAAAAGAAGAATAAAAGTCTTACGTTAGTACTCTTAGTCATCGCTAGGACGAGTTCTTCTGCAGAAAAACTATAAAGCTTCTTTAAAAGAACCTCCGGGTCTGTAGTATCGACTCCAAGGCTTCTTCCAAAAGCAAAAGCACGAGCCACAGCTTCTGAAGGTGGCGTGAATGCCCAGCGATTCAATGACGACCCACTCATAGCAATGGCGGACCTGAACAGTCCACTAGATGCCTCTGAAAGAACCTGGTACAAAGTACTAGCACTTCCCGCGCTTTGTCCAAAAACAGTAACCTTCTTCGGATCCCCTCCGAAGCTCTCGATCTCCTTCTGCACCCACTCCAGCGCCATCTTCTGGTCCTTGAGTCCAGCATTTCCCGTAGCGTTGGTGTGGTTCAAGGACAGGAACCCCAGCGCTCCCAAGCGGTAGTTCATCGCAACAACTACTACATCTTCCTCGATCAGAAAATCCGGGCCATAAGTCTTAGGGCTGCTGGAACCACTTACAAAACCTCCTCCGTAGATCCAAACCATCACCGCACGCTTCTTCATGTCTGTTATGCTGACCTTCGGGGTGTAGACGTTTAAATAAAGACAATCTTCTTTACCGACGATGGCGCTAGTGGCTAGTTCCAACTGCGGGCAGTCATTTTTTTGTTCTAAAGCTTGGTACAATCCTCCCCATAAATTCGCTTCTTTAGGCGGCTGTAAAATTGTAAATTAATTATTAATGATTGACTTTTTAAAGTATCTAGGTTGATAAAAACTAGCCTTAAATCTCAGACTGCCAACAGGCGGCTGCGCAAAGGGGATTCCCAAGAAACTGGAGTACCTCATGCCCTTACCGACCGTCGATAACAACTTTCCTTGGACAAATCCTTTAGTTGTCATCACCGGCATTGTTAAATTCATAGTGAAGAAAGGATATCCCCAAGGAAAATGTTCCTGAAGGAATTCTTTAAAAGAACTTGGATTAAATTGTGCAAAAACGGATGTGTTAAACATGGAAATATAAATGATAAATTCAACTAAGAGCTTCATTTTAAACACGTGTTTTTTTAAATGAACAAACTCAACGATTAGACTAGCGCTTTTATAGCCTGGTTATTATTAATGAAACAAAATACATAATTGATAACACCAGTTCTTTGTTATCTTATTTATTGCTGTTAATTCGCTAATTGACAAAGATATCTTATGGAAATCATGCTTGTCATCGTGCGATCTCTATCTAAAGTGGAGTTATCGTACAAGTTACGGAAACAATGAATTGAACCTACTGTGCTGATAAGTAACCTTTAAAGCAGCAGCCATTTTTGCGCATTAAATCCATCTTGTAAAACGACATAGGTAAGAATTTTAGACGCATTTTAAGATGTTTTTTTAATTACATTTTTTATTTCCATACAATGTCAATGAGTAATAATGTAATATATATTATTTTAAAAAATAAATACGGGCATTGACACTTTAAAGTCAACACAACTGCTAATCGTTGATTTCAAGAATTCTGTCAATATTTGTCATTTTTATTTTATTTTAAAATACCAGGAAATTTTTTAATCATTTTTAGCATTAATATTTTTAATATTTAATAATTATTATTATATTTTTAATTTTTCAAATTTTTAGTACCAGGACTGGCCACCAGGTGGTGCCACTTTATCTCCAAACAAAAAGTTGGTTTGATAAGATGTGATGTCTTGTTGCTAGGCAACTGTTGCTAGGCAACTGTTGCTAGGCGACTGTTGCTAGGCAACTGTTGTTTGGTAGCTGTTGCTAGGCAACTGTTGCTAGGCAACTGTTGCTAGGCAACTGTTGCTAGGCAACTGTTGCTAGGCAACTGTTGCTAGGCAACTGTTGCTAGGCGACTGTTGCTAGGCAACTGTTGCTAGGCAACTTTTGCTAGGCAACTGTTGCTAGGCACCGGTTGCTAGGCAACTGTTGCTAGGCACCGGTTGCTAGGCAACTGTTGCTAGGCACCTGTTGCTAGGCAACTGTTATATTATGGGAGCGTTGCCTTGAGATTATTTTCATCAATTTGATTGTATTAATTTTATTTGTTATTAACTTCACTGATATGTTTACTTCTGTTTAGTTTTTACATAACTATAAAATCGAACGTGCTTAGCAAGCTTGTGTCAAAATGTTTACTATCGACAATTTAATTAATCAATATTTTTACAAATTTAACCTATTAATATTCAACAGTTGCCATGGTAATCGTTGATATAGTGGAAACGTTGTCAAGGAAAGGTTCCGTCGTAGATAACTAAGATGATAAGATTATTTAAAACCAATGTTTGTTGTGTTCATTAATATAATTTCAATAAAAATATTTAAACATTCCTTTATTTAGTCTTTTATTACAAATCCTTCCTTCCCTCAAAACAAAATGATTTAAAAGACCTCCGGACAAAATTGTAAATTCAATTTCATCCGCTAGAGGGCACTGTGTCTTAGTTCCAAGACTAGTTACTTATCACGGCATCCATTTTGTTCACCCAGTAAAGGTTCCATTACACGTTGCAAATATCCCACAAAATCATCAACCGGTTGCTTTTCCACGGTGTAATCGTTGTTTATTTCCAAGTAAGTACCTTCAGAATCCGTAATCGGCCATTTTATCTTCAAAACCGGGTCAAGATCCCCAGGTGTTGGATTGCTGCAAACAAACTAGGTTAGAAAGCCCATCAATCAAGATATTCATAACCTACCCATATTTCGCAAAATTGGTCCACATTTTGACCATTTTCATCCGCTGGATCCCGATGTCACTCTTGGGGTCAAGCGGCTGGTTTAGGTTAGATGCCCAAAAGACGTGCAGAACATCATCTGCATGCCCAGTGCCGTTGATATTGTTCCCCATTACTCTATGCAGAGCTTGAGGGTAGTCAAATGAGTTCCGATAGAAGTAAACTGGAACCTTAGAAGCTAAAAGCTGCCGAGTTAGGTCTATTTCATTGTAATACAGTATGTCGGTTGTGATGTTACATATCTTGTAGATTTCATCATTAGAAAAAGTCTCATTGTTTTTACTCCGAGCTTGAATTTCTTCGAGAAATTTAACTTGTTCGGTATCCTGCAGCTCTGGGATATTTTTGACGATTTCAAGGGCAACGCTGATAATTCCATCTCGTGCAAGTTTTTCTGTGGATACAACACTGTTCACAAAATGGCCGACTAACGGGTTTTGTATCCTGATAGCCACTTCATACTATAAGTTTCACATTCATTATTTTAGGTCTATTACAAAATTTCAAAGAACCAAAATCAGGATATAGTAGACCAAATAATTTATGTTATTCTTTTTATTTATTCCAATTTACAACGTTTCGTCAGCATAATTCTGATTTCATCAGTTAACCTATATGTGTAAAAATATTATAAAATTAATGAAAACAATAACAACCAACTTATTAAGACATTATCAAAATTCAAATAAATAATACCTTGAAATATTTAACAAAATATTTTATTTATGGTCTACGATATCCTGATTTTGATTCTATGAAATTTTATAACTTTCATTTAAGTTCTTGTAGTTAAGTGATTGCAAATAAGTTAGCAACAAGTTATTGCTAAGTTAACGTCAAGTCCACAAATGCCCATTCTCATATGCAAATTGATAATAAGGTAGTGCCAATATTTAAAAACAAATTATCTATAAGCTTAACAATTAAACTTGAATAAAAAATTTCGGTCAATTTGCGGTGCTATAGGTTATCTGAAAGTTATAGTAGGAGGTAGCTGTCAGGGTAATACATACTGTTTCCAATGTAGAACAACGTTTCTAGGTTAGTAAATCCTAACATTACCGACACCTGGTTAAAATTGTTGGTTTTTAGCTTATCGACTGAGCATTGCGTCAAAAATGGTGACTCTGCTTTGGGATCTTCGAGGGTTGGCAACAAATACGGCACAAAGATCTGATGAATAATCATAAGTCATAAAAAGCAACTAAAAAGTACTTATCAACAGTCGGTAAAGAAGAAAATTCTTACGTTAGTACTCTTAGTCATCGCTAGGACAAGTTCTTCGGCAGAAGAACTATAAAGCTTCTTTAAAAGAACCTCCGGGTCTGTAGTATCGACTCCAAGGCTTCTTCCAAAAGTAAAAGCGCGAGCCACAGCTTCTGAAGGTGGCGTGAATGCCCAGTGATTCAATGGCGACCCACTCATAGCAATGGCGGACCTAAACAGTCCACTAGATGCCTCTGAAAGAACCTGGTACAAAGTACTAGCACTTCCCGCGCTTTGTCCAAAAACAGTAACCTTCTTCGGATCCCCTCCGAAGCTCTCGATCTCCTTCTGCACCCACTCCAGCGCCATCTTCTGGTCCTTGAGTCCAGCATTTCCCGTAGCGTTAGTGTGGTTCAAGGACAGGAACCCCAGCGCTCCCAAGCGGTAGTTCATCGCAACAACTACTACATCTTCCTCGATCAGAAAATCCGGGCCATAAGTCTTAGGGTTGCTGGAACCACTTACAAAACCTCCTCCGAAGATCCAAACCATCACCGCACGCTTCTTCATGTCCGTTATGCTGACCTTCGGGGTGTAGACATTTAAATAAAGACAGTCTTCTTTACCGACGATGGCGCCAGTGGCTACTTCCAACTGTGGGCAGTCATTTTTTTGTTCCAAAGCTGGGTACAATCCTCCCCATGAATTTGCTTCTTGAGGCGGCTGTAAAATTGTAAATTAATTATTAATAATTTACGTTTTAAAGTATCTAGGTTGATAAAAACTCGCCTTAAATCTCAGACTGCCAACAGGCGGCTGCGCAAAGGGGATTCCCAAGAAACTGGAGTACCTCACGCCCTTACCGACTGTCGATAACAACTTTCCCTGGACAAATCCTTTGGTAGTCATCACTGACATCGTTAAATTCATAGCAAAGAAAGGATATCCCCAAGGAAAATGCTCCTGAAGGAATTCTCTAAAAGAACTCCGAGAAAATTGTGCAAAAACGGATGTGTTAAACATGGAAATATAAATGATAAGTTTAACTAGGAGCTTCATTTTAAACACGTGTTTTTTTAAAATTAACAACCAACGATAGACTAGCGCTTTTATAGCCTGCTTTACATTTGACGAACAAAGTACATACTTATGATAAATACCAGTTTTTTGCTATCTCATTTATTGCTGATAATTCGTCGCTAAATGCCACTTGACAAAGATATCTTACGCAAAACATGCTTGACCTCATGTGGCTTCTATCTAAAGTAGAGTTATCATACAAGTTACGGATACAATAAATTAAAGCTACTGCGTTTGCTGATGAATAACCTTAAAGGCAGCTATTTTTGCACAATAAATCCATCTTGTAAAGCGACAATTGGGAAAAAAAATTTGGAAAATCCAAATATGCATACCTTAAGCGCTGTGTTATTTGTAAACTTTTCAAATTCCCGCGGATAGAATGGAAATCTTTGCTAACGCCATCTAGCACACTCTGATAGAATAAGCAAATCCTAAGATGTGAATTTTTTAGCTTCGACAGTAGACATTTTATTATTTTATAATCAAACGAATAATAATAGAGTTGTGGTTTTTTTAACAGTTTGTCCCAATGAATTTACGGACATATTGAAATAAAATTAAAAAGAATTAGTTTAATATTTCGAAAATTATGGTGATTACAAAAAGGGTGTTACAGGATTTTTTCTGAAAAATTCATTTTTTATCTAAATTGTGGGTTGGATCAGCTGTTTATTGTTTAGAAAAATGACTATTGATGTTTTCTTTTATTGTGGTATGAAGGCCGACCGACTTTAGTCACTATATTATTATTTATTTAAATATAACTCTGATGAAGCTTGCGCTTAAGGCATGCAATTCTAGAAGCATCCTTTGAATAAACCTAGTAGAGGGTAAAGAACCGTCTCCAATCCATCAACTAGTAATCCTACTGGCCGAGGGCCGATAGAGTAGGTTGTGTTGATTTCAAGGCAAGTTCCTGCGACGGTAGATGGCGGCCAAGTGATGTTTAGAAGCGGATCCATTGTTCCGTTTGGCGTTGGATCTCTGAAAGGTAACCTAAGTATTGATGACTGATTAAATGTTAATTAAACTATAATTAGTACCTGTATTTAGCAAAGTTGGACCACATCCTAACCATCCGCTGCCTTTGAGTAGTCAAACGACTATCATTCAAAGGAAGCTTGAAGTTAGGAAGCGTGGGCCAGAAGATCTGGTGGACGTCATCAGCATGCGCAGTGCCATCTAGGTCGTATCCCATGGCCCTGTGCCTAGAATTGCGGTGGTCGAAGGAATTGCGGTAATAATAAACAGGGACGTCGCTAGCGGTGGTTAAGTATCTCTGGGTCCGGTCGACCTCGAAAATCATCAACAAGTCGGAGGTTATGTTACTGACGCCGTAGATGGTGTTGTCTACCAACCCTCCGAGTTTTCCGACTATCCAGTTGGCTAAACTGGAGATCAGGTTGATGTTCTTAACCTCGCGGAGCAACGGAAGGTCAAATAGGCCGTCGAGGATCATGTTTATCATTGGTAATTGTACGCCTGTAATTTTTAGATTATGGAGTGATAAAATTTAGTGATTTGGAGGGTTAATGATTAAGACCTACTTTCTGCCACAAATGATAAAAATTCGGAATCAACAAATCCAATTATTTGAGGTACTTGGTTGAAATTACCAGATTTGTACTTTTCAAGCGCACAGTCGGTAAGGAAGGGCATTGGTGATATTGTAGGGTTCTCTGTTGTTGGCGTAAATGATAGGACATCTATCTTGGGAGGTAAGAAATTTATTTTAAAAATAATTGTATTTTAGAAGGTAAAAGACCCAGTTATTGACACTGGCCTAGTTGATTGACACTTGCAATTTTATTCTAATTAAACAAATAAAATGTTTTCAAAAAACCAATTATATCAAAATTTATAATTCAAAAATTACTTCGATAAATGTATTAAAGTCGATTTGTTTTATTTAATTAAAATAAAATTGCAAGTGTCAATAACTGGTCCAGTGTCAATAACTGGGTCTTTTACCTTAGGAAAATTTTGGTATGATCTGATATTGAATTATCTGGTAAAATATAAACCCAGGTTTAATCCAGGGCTTAATCAAAATAACATTGGAACACTTCAGTATTGATTGACGTTATTAATAATTAATTTGAAAAATTTTTAAAAATATATTAGATAAAAAGATAACTTTGTGGAATATTTTTAGAATAAAAAAAAAAAAAAAAAATTTATAATGACTAATTCGGGAATCGAACCTGGTTCTTTCAATTGCGCAGTAAGAGCTCTCTAAGTTAGGCTATACTTAATATTTAGAACTTAAAATTTCTCTAGCGAGAAATTTTAGCGATCATACGCCACCTGTTGGATGTTTTAAGAACTAATTTTGATAAAAAAAATAAAAATGGAAATTTTAGACTTGACTGGTTCTAATATGGACAGTTGAAGTTATCAAGACATATCAAAGGATTTTTAAACAGGTTACGCTTACGGGTAATAATGATTTAGTCGCCTTAATGATATCTTCAGCAGATTTGTTCTGGAGTTGTTCCAGAAGATTATCTTTATTCAAAGTGAAGATTCCCAAAGAAAATCCAAGCATAAATGCACGGAGCTGAGCGATTATTGGCGGCTCATATGCCCAGATATTCAAAGGAACTCCGCTCATGCTGATTGCAGAATGAAAGAGACCTAATAAGAAATTTAAAAAATAGGATTAGATAGTTATTATTATTATTGCTTAGGATTATGATTAAATTGTGTGATCATACCTGTTGCTAAATCAGAAAGTACTAAATAGCCTACTACAGCAGATCCAGAGCTATCACCGAAAACTGTAACCCTTTCAGGATCCCCGCCAAAGTTTTCGATGTTTTCTTGGATCCAACGTAGCACAAAGACCAAATCTTTAAGGCCAGCGTTTCCACTTGCGTTTTCGTGGTTCAAGGACAGAAAACCAAGAGCTCCTAGGCGATGGTTCGGCATGACAACTACTACGTCTTCTTCAATGAGGAAATCTGGGCCGTAAGCGTTCGGGCTGATTGAACCGAATACAAACGCTCCGGCGTAGATCCAAACCATTACGGCTCGTTTGGTAGTGTCTGTTGAATTTATCTAGTAAATTGCATTTTTAATTTATTAAATCGTATGTCTTATCCTTAAAATGATCTTTACTTTCTTAAATATTGATGTTTTTAAGGATATAAGCTCATCTTGACGTTACAATTATCAAGAGATTTCATTAGAGTACCCACATGCCTTTTTCATATATTTTTTATATATACATATATATATATATATATATATATATATATATATATATATATATATATATATATATATATATATATATATAAATATATAAATATATAAAATATATAAAAAATTGATGTGGGTACTCAAATAAAAGGTCTTGATGAGTGTAACATCAGGATGAGCTTATATATTTAAAAATGTCAATATTTAAGAAATTATAGGTTATTTTAACAAATATCTCGTGAACTATTGACATTTTTAAAGATATAAGCTCATCCTGATGTTACACTCATCAAGAGCTTTCATTTGAGTACCCACATGCATTTTTCATATATTTTTCATATATACATATATATATATATTATATATAAATATATAAAATATTGTCACGGGGCTCCTTCATTATCCGTTGAAGGTCCTCACCCTAGCCGTGGTTAGTTATCGACGGATCACAGGGCGCTGTGGTCTAGGATGCTCGCGCAGTAACAATAAAAATTAACATAAGTTCCGGGGCCTAGAAAATAAGCGTTCCGCGGGTGGGGATAATTCCACACCAGGGGCAAGTGAAGTTGGCGCACCGAAAAGCGACATTGTGAAGCCGGAGCCCGAGACACCAGCACGAGATCTTGGAAAACAGATTTAATTTACCGTTGACTAAATCCCGAGCTACGACGCAATTAACGAGATCCGAGATACCTGATAGAGCTGTGTAATTTGGCGGACAAAATTTGCCTAGACCGAAGGCCACAGAAACGACAACGGAAGCCGAATTAAAAGAAAAGAAATCGCCAAAAATTTCTCAGGTACAGAAAATTTAGCCTCGGTAAATTATCGCGTCGCTCCCGGAAATTCTAGGCACAGGCCAGGTTCCGTCTTCCAATCACCCTACTTGATTAATTAATTAATTATCCGAATTCAAATAAAATATCTAAATTATAAGTCGAAGTTAAAATTAGTTAAAATGAAATTTAAATAAATAGAAAATTTGACAAGTCGAAAAATTTCAAAATTAAAAATAAAAGAGGTTAAAATTAAAATTAATATTTCTATAAAATTGGTCAAATAAGTTTAAGTTAAAATTTATAAAATCAGAAAGTTCAATATCGACAAATTTGAGTTAAATTGCGTCATTCATTTGAGCGAAATTCTGTCGATTAAATTTATTATAAATTATAAATTAAAATAAAACTAAAGGGAATTAAAATTAGAGATTTATCCGAGTTAGATTAAAATTGATTAATAAAATCAACAATTAAAAATAAATTAAAATTTAAAATGAAAATTATTCATTAAAATTAACTTTGGGAAAATATCAAAAATTTTTAAATAAAATAAAATTCTTTAATTTAGAAAATTACAATTGTCAAGCAGTAAATTAATTTATAAAAAAATTACAAGCGAAATTGTCAATAGATCAAAATTGTTCAAAAACTTCGATAAATAAAATAGTCAAATTCCAGTATGATAAGTTTCAAAAATAATTAACATAAAAATTTAGCCTTGGAAAAATTTAGCCAAGTTGACGACTAAGTCTCAAATTCTTACTGGAATTCAAAATAGACATAAGCCGATTATTCAGGCAGTTTGAATTCGAGTAAATTTTAATTAATCTAAAATTTTGGTTGAATAAAACGCTGCTGTGATATTAATAACTAAGCGACCAAAATTAAATAAAATTATTTATCGAAGTCAAGTTAGGGACCGGGAAAATTGATTCCCAGGAAGTCATGTTGAAAAAAAGTATTTAAGAATTTTAAAAATGATTGTTAATTAGAGTCAAGAGTGTGTTTGGATGAAATTATTATATTGTGTGTGTGTGTGTGTGTGTGTGTGTGTGTGTGTGTGTGGAAAATTAAATTTACATTATATACTCCTCGTTCACGGGCTGTCGAGGAGGTTAGTATTAGCAGGTTGTCGACTAGTGTCATGGTATCCTCCTCTGTCCTAGTCGACTTCAGGTTCCTTAGTCCCGTAGTGAGGGTCCGGGCGACAGCGAAAGGGCTAAGGACGGTTTGAACCTTGGGCAGGGGTCCGGGCGACCACCCAAGGTCAAATCTAGAGTCTTAGAGCGTGAGGGTCCTGTGGACAGCGCGACTTAGGTAGAAACTGCGGTATAGACGCTCCATATGAGGGTACCGTCAGGAATAAGCAACTATGATAGAAACTATGATATAGACGCTCCTTATGAGGGTATCGTAGGAATAAGAAACTATGATAGAAACTACAGTATAGACGCTCCTTCAGAGGGTACTGTTAGGATTAAGAAAATTTTTCGGGTATGTGAGTGTGTGTGAGAATTAAAATAGAATTTAATTATGTAAAATTAAGAAAATAAATTCATGATCAATGTCAAATCTACTTGTTATTATTTATGTCAAATTTTTATGATTTCTCTCGACCCTGTGATATCTCTCTTGCTTGGACCGGTTCTGGAAACCGTGATAAAAATTCCAGTGGCGCCCTTAATTATTAAATTTAAATAAAGGGGTGACCAAGGGACGGTACCAACCCGTTACAATATATAAAAAATTGATGTGGGTACTTAAATGAAAGGTCTTGATGAGTGTAACATCAGGATGAGCTTATATCTTCAAAAATGTTTATATTTCACAAAATTTTCGTTAAAATTCTTAGTACTGTCTTAACTATTGACATTTTTTAAGATATAAGCTCATCTTGAGTACCGACAAGTATTTTCAATATATATATATATATATATATATATATATATATATATATATATATATATATATATATATATATATATTTATATATATTTATATATGTTATATATATGCATATATGAAAAATATATGAAAAATGCATGTGGGTACTCAAATGAAAGCTCTTGATGAGTGTAACATTAGGATGAGCTTATATCTTTAAAAATGTCAATATTTCACGAGATATTTGTTAAAATAACCTGTACTTTCTTAAATATTGACATTTTTAAAGATATAAGCTCATCCTGATGTTTCATTCATCAAGAGCTTTCATTTAAGTACCCACATGCATTTTTGAAATATTTATCATATATGCATATACATAACAGATATAAATATATAATATATATCATATATGCATATATATAACAGATATAAATATATAAAATATATGAAAAATTGATGTAGGTACTCAAATGAAAGCTCTCGATGAATGTAACATCAGGATGAGCTTATATCTTTGAAAATGCCAATATTTCACGAGATACAAGGTCATTTCTTAATTATGTACCTAAAAATAGGCAAATAGTATTTTTTAAAAATAAATTATTATTTTTAAGAAACTTACTTTTGGAGTATAAAGGTTTAGATAAAGACAGTCCTCATCACCATCATAAGTATAATTTTTAAATGGATTTTTCTGAGGACAAAGGTTAGGTTCCTTTGTGGCGTCTCGAACGCCATTCCAAGGCTCAGCTTCTTCAGGAGGCTTTAAAGGACTTATCGTAAGTACTCATTAATGAATATTACTTAAACTATCAATTAACATTAAAAATTACTATACCTTAAATCTCAGCTGATTAACAGGCGGCTTTGCAAAAGGAATTCCGAAGTAAATCGAATACTCCAACTCTTCTCCGACGGTTTTAAAGATCTTACCTTGGACAAGTCCTTTCGACGTGTTTGTAACTTCAGTCAGAACAGCCTGGCTATTTTTTAAGGACACTAGGACTATTATGGTAAGTAGCATTATATTTATTTATATTAGTTTAGTACAAATATTACAAATATTGATCAAGTTCTTCATATTATTCAACTGAAAGGTAAAAAAATAGAGTTCACTATCTAAATTACTGCTGATAAAATGTGACAATTATATTAGTTTAGTTAAACATTGTTTTTTTTTTTTTTTTATAAAATTAAATGTGACATATCCTTGGCACAAAAATCTAATTTTTGAAGGTAAATTTTGGATAAGGTATGTAAAAATAACAAAGTACCATTTGATAGAATAAAATTTTATCTATTACAATTGAACAATAACAAAGTAATAAATATACAAGATAATTGAAATGTTAACGAAAGTAATACTGTCTAAATACTTTGAAGAGAAAAAATATTTTTATGGAATATAATTTTAAATTATTAATTAAAATTTTTAATTTCTAACATTAGTAAAGGTAAGTTTAATATTAACCTCTTTAATTGCTTTGTAAGTAAGTTTATGGAGAAAATATTGTAATTATTTAATAATTTATTAATTTAATTAATAAAAAATCAATAAAAAAAACTTAAAATAAAATTTGGTACTTAATTACTTGATCTACCACTTTGCAAGCGAAAACTTTAGGCTACACTTCGCCACCTAGCGGCCGTCGCAGAACTATTTTCTCTTTTTTTTTTATAAAACTCAGCTGTAGATTTATTTTTCTAATTATGTATAAAGTAATTTTTAAAATTAGTGATTTACATTAATTAATTAATTAATTAATTAATTAATTAATTAACAAAAATCATTAAAAATAAGTTTAAAGACTTGAAATTAATTTTTATTACACTAAATGATACTTAACTACTTAATTTACTACTTTGCAAGCGAAAACTTTAGACTACATTTCGCCACCTAGCGGCCGTTGTCGAACTATTCTCTTTTATTTTTATAAAGCAGAATTTCTTTAAGTAAATTTTTAAATTAAAAAAAAAAGAATACAATAAAGTATAAAAATTTTCTATGACCTGTATTTAATATTATTAAATTAAATTAAATACTACAATATTTTCTCCAAATTTAAATTCTACATCTAATATACTTCTAAACTCTGAAACTTTTGAACTTTATAACCTCTAATCTAATTAAACAACAAATTCGTGCATGTGCGTAAGTATTTAATAATCATATATTAAAATGTAAATCTTTAATTCTGCACCCTATCATCAAGTAAGTAAACTTCTAAATTGAGCAAGATTAACCAATAAATTACAACCTTTCAAATGCATAATTAATAACTCTACTTATACTTTGGCATTACAGTCCCGGAGGGGTCAGCTTCTCCCTGAGCAGAGTCTTGGAAAGAATCCTGGTAAGCGGAAAGGTTTCATTACCATCCTTGCTGGAACAGGATCCACTCCAGTCATCAGTGTTCAGTGAAAAAATCATGGCACCTTTGAAGTCATTGGCTTTGATCCACTCGGCCTAAAAAATAAATTTGATTACCGACCGTCGGTACAAACTCAGCCGGTATAGAAATAAATAATAGTTTTAAAAACTAAAACACGCTTTTTATAGAAAAACAAACTAAAAAATAGAAAATAATAGTGTAAATAAGAAAAAAATGTATTTAATTTTTAAAAAAAGCGTGGAGTGCATGATGTCAAAAGTTATAAATATTTTATTGACAGATATGAGTAGAAGGATTAATATTTCGATAATATCTTAAAAAGCACCCCAAGCTATTCTTTTAGAAATAAAATACTATATTTATATTTATTAAAATTTTTTACATTATTTTTGGTTTATTTATAAAAGTTTTTTTTTAGTTTTTTTTAAACTATTATCTGGTTTGGTGAAATAAAAAATTCTCTTCGGTATCTAAAAATTCCTAATATTAGATAAATCGATTAAAGATATAGTTGGAATTTAAAATTAACATTTCCTGCCTTATCAACCGTAGATAAAAGTTATATAAATTACCAAAAATCGTATTTTTCAAATTGAAGAATGCAATAAATTTATCAAACTAAAAAATCGAACGCGCTTCTGTCGAAATGTTTATTATCGCCAAATTAATTAATCATTATTTTTACAAATTTTACTCATTTATATTGAATCGTTGCTATGGTAACTGTTGCCATAGCAACCGTTGCTATGGTAACTGTTGCTATAGTAACTGTTGCCATGATAACAGTTGTCATAAAAACCGTTGCCATGGTAACTGTTACTATGGTCATTGTTGCCATAGTAACCGTTGCTATGATAATCGTTGCTATGATAATTATTGCCATGATAACCATTGCCATAGAAACAGTTGCTATTGTAATTGTTGTCATGGTAACCGTTGCCATAGTAACCCTTGCTATGGTAACTATTGCCATTGTAATGGTTGCCAAAGTGGTCACCATAGCAACGAAAAGCGACAATGAAAACGTCACATTAACTTTTTAATATAGGATTAGTGTATTGTCATCGATCCTCGATAAATCTACAAATTTTGAACGAAATCTGGCCATTTAGTGGGTTAAAATCGCGCCCAAAGAAGTCGGTTACAATCAAACATATCAACGTAACATAAAAACAGTTGGTAACTTACCTTTGCAGTGACACTATCGACATCTTCATAAGAAATCCACTCATCATACTTAAAAACATAAGGAACACGGCTCTCTTGATCAAAGACTCGTTGTCCTCCGACCCCAAGCAGCCAGCAAACCATTGGATAGAACACGAAGCCATCTAGCCCAAGTCTCCCAAAGCCTTTAGCAGGCGCCATGATGCCATGATTATCAACATTGTCCAGCTGGTAAGAGTGTCCGTAAGTAGGAACACCAACAACAATCTTCTCCCTGGGCATTCCTTTAGAAACCCAATAATTAGCAGAGTAATTAACGTTCAAAGTGGCTATGTAGCCAATCTCCGAAGCCCTCGGGTAAAGAGGAGCGTTCAGTCCAGTTACAGGGAGGTACCAAACGTAGTAATTAAAGTCATAAGCCATCAGGTTGATGAAGTCGACGTACTCGGCGATGTTGGGAACGAAGTAGCTGTCGTCGATAATAGCGGGAGGAGCTGCAACGGCTGCCGATAAGATCAGTGCTCTACCTGACCGGTCGAACTCTTTTCTTAGCTCTTGGAGCAGCTGGACGAACCAGATCTTCTGGCGCTCGTTGTTTCCTAGCCAGGCGGGGAACTCCCAGTCTACGTCCAGGCCGTCGAAATCAAAGGCTCTGGTGATCTTTAGCACAGATCGGATGAATTTCTTGCGGTTAGCGTGGGTTTTTACCATCTCGGGGAATCCTAAGGTTAGCTCGTTGATCCCGCCAGCGGAAATCATCACCTTCAGTTTGGGCTGGAGCTTTTTTAGCGAAGATATCTCGTTATAGATCTGTGTATTACTGCCCAAACTGAGTGTAGAGTTCACCACAGACGCAAAACCCACGATAATATGCGAGCAAATATTAGGGTCAATGTGAGCTGGACTGAGCTCCTCCGTCGTGTTCATTGTTCTCGGTAGGGTGTAGTAGCAGACGAGTATCTTGCCACTGGAAAATTAATTTTAGGTTAGGATTAGTTTTTTTTACTAAACAACTAGAGAATTTTTATAGGTTCATGATTATAGGCTCTATAATCAAAATTAGCCATATATGACTGGATATAAACTCGTCAGACAATATCTGGTTTAATATTTAATACGGCTTGATATGTCTAATTATGAATTTAGTTTTTTGCATTTACGTACCGGGATGTATGATTAGGCTTTAAAATTCTCGATAAATTTTTTTCCAATAATCATTATGTACCAATCGAATCGTTTTTGAATCCTCTACAAGGTTTTAAGACTCAAAAGTTGATTAGTTTATTAATTTTTGAGAAATTTAAAATTTTTTAATTTATATTAATTTACGATTAAGTCTAAAAGACGTTACTGTCTTGCGTGCTTCCTTTACAAACTCTTTAAAAGAAGTAAACCTGAATTTCTGAGAAATCTTTTTGAGGAAAAACTTGCAGATATTACCCAGTCAGCATCCAAGTCAGAAAGATTTCAGTATGAAGTCTTTTAAAAAACTTCTTATAGAAGTCCTAATGTGACGTCTTAAGGAGCTCTTTTTTACGAGGTCAGAACTAAGAGCTCTTAATGAACTTATAAGTTTGGAGTCAATTTTCTGACATCTAACTGAGTCCCTTTTTAGTAGATTTTATAAAAATCTAACTATTGCAGCCGTCCTCATGGCGCAACTTTTGAAAAATTTAGCCATTTTCTGACTTAGTTTGTCGAGCTGAGTCAGAAAATATATATAGTTCAAAAGTTTATATATGTATGTATATATATATATATTTATACGATATAACGCGGCTTGTCAGCACGATAGCGTTTTCAATTTATAACCGATTCTTCTCAAACTCAGCATGCTTTATCTATCGATCAAGACCAAGGTTAAGTTCGAAGATGAGCTTAATCGGGCGAGTAATTTGGAAATGACAGGATTTTGAAATTTTGAAAATCGTAAAAATTGATGTTTTTACTACTTCAACTTGATATAATTACTGATCAAAACAAGATATCAAAATTCGGTAAAATGCATCGTAAAGCTCTTTTAATAAGCTTCAATTTTCACTACTCAGAAGTGGTAGTAGCCTCAATATTACTCCTTTTAGAGTTCGTTTAATGAAACAGTTTTACTGTTGCAGCCGTTTTAGAATTATTGTCTGCATCATAGCTTAATCATGATGTAAATTCAATAATGACGATAATGATTAGTCTTTCGTGTAATGTTTTCAGGTAATTCGTCAGTAAATATGTCACAAATTAGTTCTATATATTGTTTTCTTCAATTAAAATTTTATCCGGTTTCAAACATCTGATTGATTTGCAAATTGTTGTTCCTAAGCAGTTATTTAAAATTTAGTCATTTATAATTCAAATTTTATAATCTTTGCAATTCTTTGAGAAACTTTTTCTTCAAAAGTTAATTTTTTTTCCAAAATTTGTTCTAAATAGTTTTAAATTTATTATTGAATTTTGTTTTTAATTCATAAATTAAGTTATACATTAATAGTGTTATTATATTATTTTATTAAAAATCAATTTTCTTTATTTGAAAAATCTACTTCCATTTCGGCTGCCGAATGGCCTTTTTCTAGCTACTATCTGAAATTTTTTTTCACCACAGATAATACTGAGTATAATCTAGGATGATATCCAGTGTCATCTTGTTCTTTCCGTGTAGGGACCGGCTGTTAAGAAATTTTTTTTTTATTCATAAAACTTTTTTATTTTATGTCTTGTGAAGCTATTTATCAAAATTTTTTATAAAAACTTAAATTTTTTTTGTGCCCTTTTAGCTTTAGGCACTACTTTTCTAAAAGCTAAAAGGGCGCATGTCTTGAGTTACGCCCTTTTAGCTTTAGTATACTCGAATTTTTTTTTTTTTTTTACAGATCTTTTGAGCGATTTCAAGAAGAATGGCAAAAAAAATTTTTTTTATGCGCCCTTTTAGCATAGGTCCCTACTAACCTGTAGCTATGCGCCCTTTTTGCATTAGTCACGCGATATATCCCCGCGCTTTAGCGTAAATTTCAAAGAATACTTAGACTTTAAACATCTCGATAAATTTACTTCTTTTCTTGGTTTTTCTCCAGTAAATCTCTTTTCTTGTAAATTATATTTAGATACAATTTGCATACTATTAAAAAAAAAAATGAATAATTTTATCTTCTGACTTACCTTGAAGAGCTTCTAGAGGATGGTGCCGTGACAAGTGTGGTGTTGCGATCGGCGTTTTGGTTTTCCTTCGACGATTCGGCGTACATCCTAGCCCGGCGTGTCCACGAAGCAATCGTGGCATCTTCCGTGGTTATTATCACCTCTCTTAAAGGCCCCGACTCTAAATTACGCGACGGCAGCAAATCTGAACAGACTCTTAATGCGAAAAGACTTCCGACTACTATGAATACGAAGGTTAGACACACTACCGGCGACTTCCAATTTGTTCTGGAAGAATTTTAGAAATATAATTTATTTTTTTTTAATTTATATATCAATTTATTTTAATTAGAAATTTAATTTATGCTCTGCAAGTGTTACTTGCAAGAAGTGACAGCCTGTACTGAGTATTGAAAGGTAATTTGATAGAAAATTGTGTTTTTAATAATAGATATAATCAATAACGCGATGACCTATTAATTTAAATAAAAAAATAAACGTGAGAAAAATTAATTTAATAAAAAATTATTGTAAAAAAAATTGTTTTTTTTTAATAAAATATTTTTATTTAAATAAATAATTAAATTAAAAATTTTTTATTAAAAAAAAATATTTAAATGGAAATTTTTAATAAAAATTTTTTTGGTAAGAAAAATTAATAAAAAATACAATTTTTTTTTTTTTTAATTTTTATTAAAATAAATAATTAAATTAAAATTTTTAATTAAAAATTTTTTGACAAGAAAAATTAATAAAATAAACAATTTTTTTATAATGAAAAATTTTATTAAAATAAATACTCTGAAATTTTTAATAAAAATTTTTTGTCAAAAAAAATTAATAAAATAAACAATTTTTTTATAAAAAAAAATTTTTATTAAAATAAATAAATAAATTAAAATTTTTGGTAAAAAATTTATAAAAAATACAATTTTTTATGAAAAAAAAAATTTATTAAAATAAATAATTAATCTAAATTTTTAATTAAAAATTTTTTATTAAAAAAAATTTTTAAAAAATACAATTTTTTTATAAAAAAAATTTTTTATTAAAATTAATAATAAAATTGAAATTTTTAATAAAAAATTGTTTTGTCGGGAAAAATTAAAAAAAAAATAATTTTTTTATAAAAAAAATTTACATTAAAATAAATAATTAAATTAAAATTTTTAATAAAAATTTTATTGATATTTTTTTATATAAAAAAATTAATTAATAAATTAAGAATTCAAAAAAAATTAAAAGAAAATTTTTATTGATATTTTTTAAGTTTAAATAAATTAATTTAATCATTAATGTCAGGAAAAATTAAAAAAAAAATAATTTTTTTATAAAAAAAAATTTTTAATTAAAAAGAATAATTAAATAAAAATTTTGGAAAAAAATTTTATTGATATTTTTTTATATAAAAAAATTAATTAATAAATCAAGAATTCAAAAAAAATTTTAAAAAAAATGATTTTTTTATAAAAAAAAATTTTTAATTAAAAAGAATAATTAAATAAAAATTTTGGAAAAAAATTTTATTGATATTTTTTTATTTAAAAAAATTAGTTAATAAATTAAAAATTTTTATTGATATTTTTTGAATAAAATAAATTAATTAATTATTAATTATTAATATTTATTAAAAAAAAAATTTTTTTTTTAATATAAAAAAAATTAATTAAATAGCTTTTTATTAAAATAAAAATTTAAATAATAAATTATTAATAATAAATGAAACTTACTGTCGTACAGAAGTAAGTAATTCGTATTTTGCCTGTGGCACTGGAATTCGGTTGACCATTGATTGAATTTATTATAAAAACTAATTATAAAAAATTATAAACTCTAATACTTAATCATATATTATTTATAATTTTAATATTTATATTTTTATTAATAAAATCGACCGAAAATTCGAACATAGTATTTTTGCACTATTAAAGATTGTAAATAAAAATTTAAGTTAATATATTGCAAAAATATCAACCCTTATTTTAAATTTAGTTAATTATTACCCTGTTATTAAAAGTAGGACGAATTTTATTATTTATTTTGATTCAAATAATAATCTTTATATTACGAAAGGTCAAAATAAAACAACAGCTGATTCACGTCACTTTGACACAGCGAAAATTAATTCCTAGATTCTGGGGAATTTTTTTTTTTTAATAAAATTAAGGTATTATTTTTTAGTTAATAGAATATTATTTTTTATTATTTATTAACAATAATTAATTTTATTGCATTGAAATTTATTTTTTTTTAATTATTCAATGAATTTTTAGATAATATTTTTATGAATTAATTTTTTTTTTAATCATTCTTTTTGAATTAATTAATTAATTTATTATATAAACAATAATAATAATAATAAATAAATTTTATATAAATATAAAAAACAAAAATTTCATAAAATTCAATTTTAAATTTTTTTTTCTAAAATATAATTAATTTTTTTTATAAATAAAATAATTAATTTTTTTTTTAATTATTCTTTTTAAATTAATTAATTTATTAATTTTTGTGTCTTCTAAATTTACTAAATAAATAATAATAATAATAAATAAATTTTATACAAATATAAAAAACAAAAATTCAATATTAAATTTAAAAAAAAAAAATTAATTTTTTTTATCATTAAAAAAATTAATTTTTTTCAAATTAATCTTTTTAAATTAATTAATTTATTAATTTTTGTGTCTTATAAATTTATTAAATAAACAATAATAATAATAATAATAAATAAATTTTATATAAATATAAAAATAAAAATTTCATAAAATTTAATTTTTATCCAAAAAAAAAAAATTAATTTTTTTAATAAATAAAATAATAAATTTTTTTTTTTAAATATTCTTTTTAAATTAATTTATTTATTTATTTATTGATTTTTGTGTCTTCTAAATTTACTAATTAAACAATAATAATAATAATCATAATAATAATAATAATAATAATAAATTTTATATAAGTATAAAAAACAAAAATTTCATAAAATTTAATATATTTAATTTTTTTATCCGAAAAGAAAATTAATTTTTTATAAATAAAAAAATTAATTTTTTTAATAAATAAAATAATTAATTTTTTTTTTTAAATATTCTTTTTAAATTAATTAATTTATTTATTTATTAATTTTTGTGTGTTCTAAATTTACTATTTAAACCATAATAATAATAATAATAATAAATAATTTTTTTATAAGCATAAAAAACAAAAATTTCATAAAATTTAATATATTTAATATTTTTTTCCAAAAAAAAAAAATTTTTTTTAAGTACAAAAATTAATTTTTTTTAAATAAAAAAATTATTTTTTTTAATAAATAAAATAATTAATTTTTTTAAAAATATTCTTTTTAAATTAATTAATTAATTAATTTTTGTGTTTTCTAAATTTACTAATTAAAAAAGAATAATAATAATCATAATAATAATAATAAATAATTTTTTTATAAGTATAAAAAACAAAAATTTCATAAAATTTAATATCAAATTTTTTTTTCTACAAAAAAAAAATCAATTTTTTTTATAAATAAAAAAAAACTTCTAAATTACATTCATCGAAATAATTTATTAAATACTGAATAATTAATACAATTACACATCAGTAATAAAATCACAATAAAAACATAAAAATAAATTTTAAAAATACAAGCACCATTTTTTTTTGGTAAAAGTACAAGCACCAAATTTATTATAATACTTATTATATTTATTAGGACGCAAAAGTAAGCGGAAGATCTACTAAATTTAACTAATGCAGTTAAAAAAAAGAATTTTACTGCCGACCAGTCAGTAAAATATCGTCCTCGGACCTCGGAAGCCGCTTGTAGCCTTGATGAGAAACTAAGTACACTGTTAGTCCTCCGAAGATGATAAATAGAAAGCCCATAACGTTCATTATAACTCCTTCTGCTACAAACAGCGCATATTTATCCCTCAGTACCCAAATCGCCTTTTCGTTCAGTCCTAATAAGCAAGAAGCTATTACTCCGACAAATCCCGCGGTTCCGAAGTAAACGTGGATTGGTAAGTATGATGCGCGAATTGAAACGTGTAATCCTGGGAATAGGAAGGAGATGAATCCTGCTAGCCACTGAAAAATTAATTTTAATTAATAATAATTCTAAATTGAAAATTTATAAAGAAATTTAAAAAAATTGAAAATTTATTAAGAAATTTAAAAAAATTGAAAATTTATTAAGAAATTTAAAAAAATTGAAAATTTATTAAGAAGAAATTTTTTAAATAATTTATAATTGAAAATTGATAAAGAAAATTTGAAATTGAAAAATTGTAAAGAAGAAATTTTAAAAAATTGAAGATTTATAAAGAAGAAATTTTTTTAAAAATTTTAACTTGAAAATTTATAAAGAAATTTTCTAAAATTGATTATTTTAACAGAAGAAATTGTTCAAAATTGAAAATTTAAAAGAAAATATTTTTTATGATAATTTAAAATTGAAAATTTGTAAAGAAGAAATTTTTTAGGACAATTTAAAATTGAAAAATTTCTAAAGAAGAAATTTTTTTAAATTAAAATTTATAAAGAAATTTTTAACAAAATTTAAAATTGAAAAATAATGAAGAAATTTTAAGAAAATTGAAAATTTATAAAAAAATTTTAACTTGAAAATTTATAAAGAAATTGTTTAAAATTGATTTATAAAGAAGAAATTGTTCAAAATTGAAAGTTTAAAAGAAAATATTTTTTATGATAATTTAAAATTGAAAATTTGTAAAGAAGAAATTTTTTTAGGATAATTTAAAATTGAAAAATTATAAAAAAGAAATTTTTGAGATAATTTAAAATTTCTAAAGAAGAAATTTTAAAAAATTGAAAATTTACAAAGGAAGTTTTTTAAATTGAAAATTTATATAGAAACTTTGTAGAAAAATTTAAAATTGAAAAATTATGAAGAAATTTTAAGAAAATTGAAAATTTATAAAGAAATTAAAAAAAAATTTTAACATGAAAATTTATAAAGAAATTTTGTAAAATTGATTTATAAAGAAGAAATTGTTCAAAATTAAAAAATTATAAAGAAAATATTTTTTAGGATAATTTAAAATTGAAAATTTGTAAAGAAATTTTTTTAAGAGAATTTGAAATTGATAAATTATAAAAAAAGAAATTTTTTGAGATAATTTAAAATTTTTAAAGAAGAAATTAAAAAAAATTGAAAATTTACAATAAAGAAATTTTTTTAAACTGAAATTTGAAAAATTATGAAGAAATTTTGAGAAAATTGATGATTTATAACGAAGAAAAAGAGAAAAAATTTTGAACTTGAAAATTCATAAAGAAATTTTGTAAAATTGACGATTTATAAAGAAGAAATGGTTCAAAATTGAAAATTAATAAAGGAGAAATTATTTAAGATAATTTAAAAATGAAAATTTGTAAAGAAATTTTTTTAGGATAAATTAAAATTGAAAATTTATAAAGGAATTTTTTAATAAAATCAAAAATTGAAAAATAATGAAGAAATTTTAAGAAAATTGAAGATTTATAAAGAAAAAATTGTTCAAAATTGAAAAATTATAAAGAAAATATTTTTTAGGATAATTTAAAATTGAAAATTTGTAAAGAAATTTTTTAGGACAATTTAAAATTGAAAATTTGTAAAGAAGAAATTTTTCGAGATAATTTAAAATTTCTAAAGAAGAAATTAAAAAAAATTGAAAATTTACAAAGGAAGTTTTTTAAATTGAATATTTATAAAGAAATTTTTTAAGAAAATTTAAAATTGAAAAATTATGAAGAAATTTTGAGAAAATTGATGATTTATAAAGAAGAAATTTTAAAAAAAATTTTAACTTGAAAATTTATAAAGGAATTTACTAAAATTGATAATTTATAAAGAAGAAATTGTTTAAAATTGAAAATTAATAAAGAAAAAATTTTATAAAAAAATTTAAAATAGAAAATTTACTTGGCAAGCGAATAAAATAACGCTGGTAAGTCCAACCCAACTGTGCAAAGTATACATATTAGGAATTGGAGGATTTTTCAAATTATGACTATCAAAAGCGGCGATCAATGCTATCACAGTTAACACGAAGGAAAAAATCATTATTCCAGCGTGCAATAACTTCAGTCTTCTTTTGCGGACAGTTCGGCGTGATCTGTATATTAACATACCTAAAAAATATAATAAAATTCAATTATTAATTACTCGTTAAAAAATTATTCATAGACTTTTAATAATAATTAAAATTTGAAGTAGTAAAAAAAAAATTATTAAATATTAATACGTTGTCAAAGTACTTTTGCGATAATTTTTGGATCTCTAATTTTATTTAATTGAGAAGAATTTTTTTTTTTTTAATCAAGAAAAATTATAAAAATTTTACTATATTAAGCCTTAAAGCTTTTAAAGATATCGTTGTTACAAGAAAAAACTATTTTATTTTTAATTTTAAATTATAATTTTTTTTTTTTATTTTTGTATCCAAAAATTGTTTAATAAATTCTTAAAAAAATAATTTAACTGTCATAAAAATTGAATAATTTTTAATTAAAAAAAACAATTTTTTTCACCCCTAAAAAATTCCTTAAATTCTCCAGAAAAATTTATTACTAATAAAAAAATATATATTTTTTAAATTTTTGTATCCAAAAATTATTTAATAAATTTTTTAAAAAATTATTTAATTTTTTTAAAAATATAAAAAATAATTCTCATAAAAATTTAATAATTTTTAATTAAAAAAACAATTTTTTTTCACCCCTTAAAATTCCTTAAATTCTCCAGAAAAATTTATTATTAATAAAAAAATATATTTTTTTTTTAATTTTGTATCCAAAAATTAGTTACTAAATTTTAAAAAAAATAATTAAATTGTTATAAAAATCTAAGAAATAATTTTCATAAAAATTTAATAATTTTTAATTAAAAAAAAAAAATATTTTTTTACCCCTTAAAATTCTCTAAATTCTTAAAAAAATTTTATTACAATTAATAAAAAAATATATTTTAAAAATTTTTTTTTAATTGTTATAAAAATCTAAAAAATAATTTCTATAAAATTTAATAATTTTTAATTAAAAAAACAATTTTCTATCCCTAAAAATTCCTTAAATTCTCCAGAAAAATTTCATTATAATTAATAAAAAAATATATTTTTTTAAATTTTTGTACCCAAAAATTATTTAATAAATTTTTTAAAAAATAATTTAATTTTTGTAAAAATCTAAAAAATAATTCTCATAAAAATTTAATAATTTTTAATTAAAAAAAAAAAAATTTTTTATCTAAAAATTCCTCAAATTCTTCAGAAAATTTTATTATAATTAATAAGAAAAAAAATATATTTTTTTTTCAATTTTGTATCCAAAAATTATTTAATAAATTTTTTAAAAAATAATGAAATTGTTATAAAAATTTAAAAAATAATTCTCATAAAAATTTAATAATTTTTAATTAAAAAAACAATTTTTTTACCCCTTAAAATTCCTTAAATTCTTAAAAAAATTTTATTATAATTAATAAAAAAATATATTTTTAAAAATTTTTTTTTAATTGTTATAAAAATCTACAAAATAATTTCTATAAAATTTAATAATTTTTAATTAAAAAAACAATTTTCTATCCCTAAAAATTCCTTAAATTCTCCAGAAAAATTTCATTATAATTAATAAAAAAAAATATATTTTTTTTTCAATTTTGTATCCAAAAATTATTTAATAAATTTTTTAAAAAATAATGAAATTGTTATAAAAATTTAAAAAATAATTATAATAAAAATTTAATAATTTTTAATTAGAAAAACAATTTTTTTTCACCCCTTAAAATTCCTTAAATTCTCCAGAAAATAATATTATAATTAATAAAAAAAATATATTTTTTAAATTTTTGTATCCAAAAATTATCTAATAAATTTAAAAAAAAATAATTTAATTTTTTTAAAAATCTAAAAAATAATTTCTCTAAAATTTAATAATTTTTAATTAAAAAAAAAATTTTTTTTCACCCCTCAAAATTCCTTTATGATTAATAAAAAAATATCTCACCATTTCCATACAAAAATACCAATCCAATAGTCATCAATAAAGGATGCCAGTTAAATTCCAGAGCAGGGTTCTCCGTCCAGGCGAACCCACCCCGGAAATTCTTCGTCCAAACAATCATAAAAATAATTAAAATTAGTCCAACAATTTCCGTTAATCCCAAAAGGAAATTAAACCCGGTCAAATTTTCCATCGGCTGTTCGCCAATTTGATCCATGTCTAAAAATTTAAAAAGTACAATCTTAACAACAAATAATAAATTATAAATTATAATAAAAACATTAACTGATACCTTCACATAATTGATAATCGCAATTATACATTTTAAAAAAAGATAACTACGCTAATTCTCGAGCAATCTAAGAATAAATTATTATTGCGCAGTAGGAAAATTTTAAAGAGATTTCACCGTAAAAATTTCCATTTTTTTAAAATGATCAATTTCCATTTTATAATATATAATATTAAAACATATGCTTGTAATTTATCTGAAGATAAATCATCTGGCGAGTGAAAGCGAAAGTAAAAATAAAACAAAAAATTATAAAGTGAAATTCTAAAAATTTTGATTCAAAATTTAGCGACTTACTCTGCGAAATTCGGTTGGCCAGTTTCAAAATTGTTCAACAGGTACTTTGTCTTTAAAACTACCGTATATGTTATATGTTATACTGTTGCTAAGAATATTTGCACTGCGATCGCATGCGGCGATATTGATCATCTCGAACGAGGCTCTACAAGGCGTTCCTGTCAAATAGAGCGGGAATTAGCTATAGTTACTTTCGTTTTTTACTATAGTTTCGCATAGTTACTTAAAATACTTATTATACTTAATTATTTTCCCTAGATGCGCGCAATACTGCCAACTATGCAAACTTGTGATCTAATGCGCATGCGCAGACGTTTTTATCCCCTGTAAGTAACTATAGAAAAGTTTTCTTCTTTACCTAGTGAAGAAAAGTCGGTATTGCAGGAAACTTTAGGGATTTTTTAGGGGGAAAAAATTTTTATTTAATTTAATAATAAATTACAAATGAGTATACAGTCAAAAATTTAATTAATTTTGATAATTTTTTATCTAAAAAAATTATAATAGTTTATTTAAAAAACATCATTTTTGTTATGGTAATTTTAAAGCGCTGTAACTCGGGTAATTTTTATTTTAGCAAAAAAAAAATTAGACTTTTTTTGTATGGAATTTGAAGCTCTACAATTTTTATTTGAAGAATTTTTTTGTAACTCTTACCATTTTTGAGTTCTCCTCAAAAGTGCTCAAATTTAATTTACAAATTAGAAAAACGGAAAAATTACATCTTCAGGATGTATTTGAAGGATTTTTATGAGAAAAGTAACAAAAAAATAATTAGGGTCTTGGTATTTGCATCAAACTGTACTAATATTAAGTTAAGAAGCTTTTTACGATGTTAGAGAGCTTAATTTGTAATTAAGCTTAATTTTTTTTAGAAAAAAAAATATTTTTTCGTTAGAAAATGTTAGAAATTTTTAAATACACGGAAAAAAATAAATAGTAAATGCAACATGATGCAGTCTTAGTAAATGAACATGATGAAATCATGTTTCAGCTACATGATTTGGCATGTAGCCTTGATAGCACAAAATTAAGCTGCAACAACTAAATATTTATACTTCAGAAACATTATTTATTATATAGTAAATTATTATATAGTAAATTATCGAATTATACAATTTGTGAACGATAACTTTGTTTATTCAAATTATATACAATTTTTATTGCCAATAGCTTTGGTTAGTGATAAAAGTCATTAAATTATTATTAATTGGTATTATTTTCAAATTAAGTGTCTTGTTGCAACATAATTTAAGACTTTTTTTATCGATAGACAAATCATCGTTCGCTATTGCATAAATTTTGTAAATTTTTCCATCTAGTTGCTTGATAATAAATAATTATTCTAAACCATAAATATTTAGTTGTTGCAGCTTAATTTTATGCTATTAAGGCTACATGACAAATCATGTTGCTGCCACATGATTTTTCTTATGCTACCGCAACATGATTGTCATGCTGCTGAAACATGACAAGTCATGTTGCTGTAGCATGATTTTTCTCATGCTACCGCAACATGATTGTCATGTTGCCGAAACATGAAAATCATGTTGCTGCCACATGATTTTTCTCGTGCTACCGCAACATGATTGTCATGTTGCAGCAACATGATTGTCATGATGCAGGAATGATTGTCATACTGCATCAACATGATTGTCATGTTGCTGAAACATGACAATTGTGTTGCTGAAACATGACAATCGTGTTGCAGCAACATGGTTGTCATGTTGCTGAAACATGACAAATAATGTTATTGCAACATGATTTTTCTCATGCTACCGCAACATGATTGCCATGTTGCAGCAACATGATTGTCATGTTGCCAAAACATGGTTGTCATGTTGCCGAAACATGAAAATCACGTTGCTGACACATGATTTTTCTCATGCTACCGCAACATGATTGCCATGCTACCGCAACGCGATAGTCATGTTGCTGAAACATGACAAGCCATGTTATTGTAACATGATTTTTCCCATGCTACCGTAAAATTATTGTCATGTTACTGAAACATGCCAATCGTGTTGCAGCAACATGATTGTCATGCTGTATCAACATGATTGTCATGTTGCTGAAACATGACAAATCATGTTACTGCAACATGATTTTTCTCATGCTACCGCAACATGATTGTCATGTTGCTGAAACATGACAAATCATGTTACTGCAACATGATTTTTCTCATGCTACCGCAACATGATTGTCATGTTGTCGAAACATGACAAACATGTGGCTGCAACATGATTTCATTATGTTTATTTAAAGAGACTGCATCATGTTGTATTTACTATTTATTTTTTCCCGTGTACTTCTTGATTTAATAAATTTTGTAAATAATTTAAGTAAAAAAAAAAGTTAATTTAATTTTGTCGAAATTTTTAGTATACACATCATCCTTTAATTTAAAACCGCCGTAACTCGGGTAATTTTGATTTTAGCAAAAAAGTTATGACACCTTTTTGTGCAGAATTTAAAGCTCTACAACTTTTGTCTAAAAAATTTTTTTCTATCTCCTCTTATTCCAAAGTTATGGCTAATATAAATTCACCATAAGTGAGGTTGAGGCAACGAGCATAATGTGTGTGCTAAAACACGAGCGCAGCAAGCGCTAATAAATTAATTTTTACCTACATAAATGTAATTAATATTATTTTTTATACAATAGCACTAAATATGTCTTTAAATTTAATAATAATTATAATAATAAATAATGAAATAAAACACAAAAAATAATCTTATTTAATTTTTATTTTCCAGCTTTGTTATTAACATCAATAAATAATTTAATAGGCCTAAAAATAATTTTACCAGATAATTATTTTCCAAAAAATCAAAATTCCACATAATTAATCAATTAATTAATTAATGACAATAATTAAATCTATATTATTTATACATTGCAATAAAATAATAAATATATATTTCTATCACGTGGTGAATACTTAGTTCAATTATTAAAAAATCTTAACCAAAAAAAAAAGTTGTCAATCCGCTCTCTAGATGGCGCTCAAGTTAGTTAATATTTTAAATATTCACTAATTAATTTATTATTCATATATATATATATATACATAATACAGAACGGTATTCACCATGACGCGTTAATTAACAATTAATAGTGTTTAATAAATATATTTCAGTAGGTTAATTGAGTTGACCGTAAATTTATTAAGTTGATTAATGAATTACTTCTCTAGCATGTTATATTTATATATTACATTGTAATTTATAATTATAATTAATAATTTGTTGAGAAAAAAAAAGGTTTTTTTTTATTAATTATTTCCAAGCAATACCATCGGGTGTTAGTTTTATAATTAATAGGTTAGGTATTAATTAATTAATTAATTTTTTTTTTATTTTACATGACTCTGCGCCGGAAAAGTCCATCATTGAGCGAGCCGACGTAAGCTGCAGGAGCAGTTTGCGGAGCGCCGCCAGCGGGAGCAGGAGCAGCACCTGGTTGAGCCACTGGGACACCTGGTGGTGGTCCGTATTGGTAAACGGGTCCTGCTTGCTGCGCTGGCTGAGACTCCGGCATGAATTTAGCTGTAAAATTCACCGGGGATTAGAACACAAGACGTGGTTGACAAAATGGCGGCCGAGATTAAGTTCACGAAATGGATGAGTACACGTTTACAGTGTTATTGTTGGTTGCTGTTTGGTACTTGGCTTTTTTGAGGTTTGAGGTGGGTATTAGTAAGATATATAACGAGTATTTTGGTATAATACTGTATTGTTATGTGTCTGTTTGCAGAGTTACATTGTTATATTAATGTAATTTTTAGGTTAAGTGGGTGGAATTTGAAAAAAAATACCTGTACGATTTAAAAAGTAAGTTTTTTTGAGGTTTAAGGTTGATTTTAGAGATTTTTTTAGGTTATATGACTTATATGATGGTAATATCTGATTTAAAACCATATCTGATTTATATATGACGTCAATATTGTAAATATATGAAGTTTAAACCATATCTGATGCACATATGACGTGAATATTTCTAGTTTATAATGTTTAAACCATATCTGATTCATAAATGACGTTAATATCGTTAAAATATGATGTTTAAACAATATCTGACGCGTATATGACGTCAAAATTGTAAATATATGAAGTTTAAACCATATCTGATGCACATATGACGGGAATATTTCTAGTTTATAATGTTTAAACTATATCTAATTTATATATGACGTTAATATCGTTAAAATATTATGTTTGAACCATATTTGATCGATATATGTCACCGAAATAGGTATTAAATGTTATTTAAACAATATATGACGCATATATGACGTCAATATTGTTAATATATGATGTTTAAATCATATCTCATCTATATATGACGTCAATATTAATAATATATGAAGTTTAAACCATATATGACTTATATGATGGTAATATCTGATATTAAAACCATTTCTGACGTTAATATTGTCAATATGTGAAGTTTAAACCATATCTGATCGATATATATGTTACAGATATAAGTGTTATTAGGTATGTTAACCATATATTACTTATATAATGGTAATATCTGATATTAAAACCATATCTGATACATATATATAACTTCAATATTGTTAATATATGATGTTTGAATCATATCTGATTCACATATGACGTCAATATTGTTAATATATGATATTGAAACCATATCTGATCGATATATGTCGCAGATATTCGTATAATTTGTTATTTAAACCATATCTGATGCATATATGACTAATATGATGATAACATCTGATATTAAAACCATATCTGATCGATATGTCGCAGATATAGGTATTATCTAGTATATTGACCATATCTGACTCACATGATAGTAAAATCTAATATTTTCACCATATATGATTTATATAATATTAATATCAGATATTTAAACCATATCTGCCATCAATATCGTCAATATGTGATGGTTAAACCATATCTAATCGATATATTACGCCGATATTATAAATATCTAATTAATTAACCATATATAATTCATATACGACGCCAATATTGTTAATATACGATGTTTAAGTCTTATCTGACTCATATATGACGTCAATGTTGGTAATATCTGATATTTAAACCGTATATTACGTCTAGATTGCTAGAATCAGATATTTTATCGATATCTGATACATTAATGACATTAATATCAGTAATATACGATATTTCTAACATATCTGATTCATATATGACATATCTGGTTGTGATATCGGATATCGAATACATATATGATTCGTATAAGATAACTTTAAAATATTATCAGATATATTAACCATATCTGATCAATATGAAGCATCAATTTTACTAATATCTGATATTATAAACATATCTGATTCATATATGACAACTATAAGATATTATCAGATATATTAACCATATATGATCTATATTTAATATCAATTGTAATAATATCTGATATTATGAACATACCTGATTCATATACGATAAATATTAGATATTATCAGATATATTAACTATATCTGATCTATATATAAAATCAATTTTACTAATATTTGATATTATAAACATATCTGATTCATATATGATCACTATAAGATAGTATCAGATATATTAACCATATTTGATCTATATATAACATCAATTTTACTAATATCTGATATTATAAACATATCTGATTCATATATGACAACTATGAGATATTTTCAGACATATTAACGATATCTGATCCTTATGCACCATTAATTTCAATAATATTTGATATTATAAACATATCTGATCTATATGTAGCATTAATTTTAATAATATCTGATATTATAAACATATCTGATTCATATATGATAAATATTAGATATTATCAGATATATTAACTATATCTGATCTATATATAAAATCAATTTTACTAATATTTGATATTATAAACATATCTGATTCATATATGATCACTATAAGATAGTATCAGATATATTGACCATATTTGATCTATATATAACATCAATTTTCCTAATATCTGATATTATAAACATATCTGATTCATATATGACAACTATAGGATATTATCAGATATATTAACCATATATGATCTATATTTAATATCAATTGTAATAATATCTGATATTATGAACATATCTGATTCATATACGATAAATATTAAATATTTTCAGACATATTAACGATATCTGATCCTTATGCACCATTAATTTCAATAATATTTGATATTATAAACATATCTGATCTATATGTAGCATTAATTTTAATAATATCTGATATTTTCACCCTATCTGACACATATCTGATAAATATTTTTCCTACAATCTAACCCTTCCCCCTCCTTTGAACCATATAAATATTTATTAATAACATCATTCATCATATACCCATCAGATACAGTTTAAACCGCTATAATACCTCAAAAATCGTACAGTTTTTTTTACCTCCACCGAAAAAAATATAAAATATCCAATAGAAATAATTATTAAATAAAAATTGCAAGCGAATCAGCTTACATGCTTTAAATAAATAAATAAATAAATAAAAAATATTTAAATTTTCAAATTCTTACCTCCGTCCAATCGTAACATTTAAAACTTCCCTGGATTGATATTTAAAAAATAAAAATAAAAAAATGTTGGTTTCTTTTTTTTCATATATTTATTATTTATTTATTTATTATTTATTATTATTTTTTTATTATTAACATGTATATATGTATAACATTTGTAGATTATTTGTTATAATTATAACCAATATATTAATATAATAATTCAATTATTTAATAATATTTTCATCTATTTTTTTAAGCCTCAAAATTTACCCTATTTTTTTATTTATTATTATTCTTTGCAGTGTTCATAATTATATTGTAAAAATAAGCCGAAAATTATTATTATTATTAATAATAATTTAAAATTAATTATTTTTACGAATATACTACGAACACATTTATAATGTTTAATAATTGTTAATTAATTACTTTAAATTTGCGTAATTTGCAGACTAAAACAATATTAATAATAATTTTTTTTTTTTATAATTTTTAATTATTATTATTTAATTATTTATTGAATTTATGGAATTATAATTATTTACAGATCACGACAACGTGAATATTTTTATTAATAATCAATTTTATTATTGATTAATTCATTAATTAACTAATAGATTAATAATCAACAATAAACATTTCAAAGAGACAAATTAATTAATTAATTAAAGTTCAAATTAGTCGTTGTAGCCGCAAATAATTTTTTAATTAAAAGATGTTTAAAAAAAAAAAATATTTAGTCCTAATTTAATATATATATTTATTTATCTTGAATTTTGTTATTTTATTATTAATTATTTTTTAAGTCAATTGATTAAATTCTTTAGTGTTGTTTCCGCCGGTGATTTTTCCTGAAAATAATTTATAGGTTTTTTTTATATGGTTTTTTTTTATGGATATATATTTATTGTGAAGATAATTTTGAGAAAAAGTGGGGAAAAATAGTGTTTTAATACTTGGTTGGAAAAGCTTAAGGCTTATTTCTATGAAATTGGAGCTTAATTCGCGTTTTTATGAAGATTGTTTGGATAAAAAGAATGCTATGTAAAAAAAAGGTACAAAAGTTGTATAAAACAATGGAATTTTGCAAAAATTTCTAAGGTTAAGGCTTATTTTCATGAAATTGAGGCTTAAGTTGCATTTTTATGGAGCTAAAGCTTAAGATGGATTTTTAAGGAACAATTATTAGACTAAAATTTGAAAAAGAAACAAATTTAAATTGATAAAGTGAAAATTTTTAGAGTTTTTTAAGTTTAAGTCGCATTTTCATGAAATTGAAGCTTAAGGCGCGTTTTTATGAAGATTTTTTGAATAAAAGTTTGCATAAAAAAAATTATATGTAAAATAAGGCACAAAAGTTGTATAAAACAATGAAATTTTGCAAAAATTTCTAAACTTAAATCCTATTTTCATGAAATTGAGGGTTAAGGCGCGTTTTTATGAAGCTAAAGCTTGTGTTGGGTTTTTATGGAACAATTATTGGACTAAAGTTTGAAAAAGAAACAAATTTTATTGAAAAAATGAAATTTATTAAATTTTTTTTAAGTTTAAGTCACATTTTCATGAAATTGAAGCTTAAGGCGCGTCATTATAAAGATTTTTTGGATAAAAATTTGCATAAAAATAATGATGTGTAAAAAAAGGCACAAAAGTTGTATAAAACAATGAAATTTTGCAACAATTTCTAAACTTAAGTCTTATTCTCATGAAGTTGAGGGTTAAGGCGTGTTTTTATGAAACTAAGGTTTAAGTTGGGCTTATATGGAACAATTATTAGACTAAAGTTTGAAAAAAAAAAACGAATTTAAATTGAAAAAGTGGAAATTATTAAAGATTTTGAAGTTTAAGTTGCATTTTCATGAAATTGAAGTTTAATTCGCGTTTTCATGAAAATTTTTAGTATGAAAGTTTGTAGAAGAAGAATTATATGAAAATAAAGTCACCGAAGTTGTATAAAAAATATTTATAAACTTAAGTCGCGTTTTTATGAAATTGAATATTAAGTCGCATTTTAATGAAGTGAAGTTTTAATTCGCGCCGTCATGAAAAAAATTAATGCACTAAAGTTTGAAAAATAAGATATAAATAAAAAAAGAAACAATATTTAGTTGAAAAAGTGAAAATTATTAAATTCTTTAAAATTTAAGGCGCGTTTTTATGAGATTAAAGTTTAAGTCACCTTTTTATAAAGTTAAGGCTTAAGTTAACGCTTTTATAAAAAAATTATTTTACGAAAGTATAAAAAATGAAGAATAAATAAAAAAGAAACACTGAATTTAATTGAAAAATCGGAAAATTATTTACAGTTTAAGTTGCATTTCCATGAAATTAAGGCGTAAGTCGCGTTTTCATGAGATATTATTGAATAAAAGTTTACAAAAAAAAGAATAATTTGAAAAAAAATAAAAAAAATTGTATAAAACCATGAAATTTTTCCAGAATTTCTTAACTTAAGTCTTTTTTTTATTAAATTAAAGCTCAAGTCGCATTTTTATGAAGTTAAGACTTAAGTCGCACATTCGTGAACAAATTATCGCACTGAAGTTTGGATAAAAAAGTTATTGTAACTTCAATAAAAGTTAAAAAAAATATAAATTACGGAATATTTCAAAGTTTAAGCCGCATTTCTATGAAATTAAGGCTTAAGTCGTGTTTTCATGAAACGTTATTGTATAAAAATTTGCACCTAAAAGACTAATATGAAAAGAAAAAACACCGAGGTCATACAAAACGATGAAATTTTCCAAAAATTTCTAAACTTAAGTCTTATTTTCATGGAACTAAAGCTTAAGTCGCATTTTCATAAAAAGAAGGCTTAACTGTCTTTTCTTAAAACAATTTGTTTCTCTAAAATTTGAAAGTATTGAATCAAATGAAAAATATATATAAAAATTATCAAACTATATAAAATGTAAGTCAAATTTCCATGATTTTTAATTTCGATCATATTCCCGCGAACTAAGGGCTTAAGTTGCATTTCTATGACAGCGACACAACGAGCTATATTCTAAAAACATTATATTATGTTAAATTATTCTAATTGTATTAAAGACCTGATAATATTAAGGCTTATTTTTATTTAACTTAAAAGTGGCGCTACTAATTAGCGACATTTTTTAACGGCGATTAATTTTGCACACTCGTGCAGTAAAAATTAATCCTTAAGGCTGATTTTCATCGCGAAAATGAAAATAAATTTATGGAAATTGATTATACAGTTATATAAAATTATCTTCACATAAATATAAATGAATAAAGTTAAAAAGCGTGAAACATAAATAATAAAACGATTAAAGCGTCAATTGTTATTTAAAAATTAATATACGATAATTCTAAAAGTGAAAAAGTTTAAAACTTTATGTATAAATTCAGTTGAAAAGTTTAACAACAGCAAAGTCATGACATAAATGTTTAAATTTTAAATTATCCATCTATATTACTCGTGCGTCCAACAGTTCGATATTAATAATAACAATGGTAACACGTTGGACCAATAGCATGCAAGTAGGTCACTAATATTCTTTACACTAACATATATAGGTCATTTCAACATGCGTAAATCGATTCTGCGCAGCTGCTTTTTGTAATTACAATTATCTTCGTTTATACTTAGTTATTTATATATTTATTTATTTTATTCAAAAGCTTTAATCATCAATTATTCGTCTTTTAACGCTTTTTTTACTTTTTTTTGTGATGTAACTTCATGCAAAAGTCCAAACATGCAATGAAGATCGTCCCAGATGGAAAATTTTGTTTTGTATTTTTAAGAATTAGTTATTTTACTTTTTATGGTGGTGTTTTGTTTCAATTGTTGGACAATTTTAAAGATGATAATTTTTTTTTGTAAATTTGGAAATAATTTATGTAAGAAAAAATTTTTTTTGAGAAATGTTCAAAATTTTTAATTTTTTAAAAATGTTCAAAATTGATCAATTTTTTAAAAAAGTTCAAAATGTTCAAAATTTTTTAGAATATTCAAAATTCTGGAATTTTTAAAAAATTTTTGAACTTTTTGGAAATGTTCAAATGTTCAAAATTGAACAATTATTTGAAAATGTTCAAAATTTTTTATTTTTTAAAATGTTCAAAATTTATTAATTTTTTAAAAAAGTTCAAAATGTTCAAAATTTATAAAATATTTTAAAACAGTTCAAAATGTTCAAAATTTTTTTAAATGTTTAAAATTCTTGAATTTTTATTAATTTAAAAAAATTTTTAAACTTTTTGGAAATGTTCAAAATGTTCAAAATTTTAAAAAAGTTCAAAATGTTCAAAATTGAACAATTTTTTGAAAATGTTCAAAATTTTTTATTTTTAAAAATGTTCAAAATTTATTAATTTTTTAAACAAGTTCAAAACGTTCAAAATTTATAAAATATTTTAAAACAGTTCAAAATGTTCAAAATTTTTTTAAATGTTTAAAATTCTTGAATTTTTAGGAATTTAAAAAAATTTTTAAACTTTTTGGAAATGTTCAAAATGTTCAAAATTTTTAAAAAAGTTCAAAATGTTCAAAATTTATCAATTTTTTGAAAATGTTCAAAATTTTTAATTTTTAAAAATGTTAAAAATTTATCAATTTTTAAAAATGTTCAAAATTTATCAATTTTTTAAAAAAATTCAAAGTTTAACAATTTTTTGGAAATGTTCAAAATTTTTTAACATCTTGGAAATGTTCAAAATTTTTAAAAAAGTTCAAAATGTTCAAAATTGATCAATTTTTTGAAAATGTTCAAAATTGATCAACTTTTTGAAAATGTTCCAAATTTTTAATTTTTAAAAATGTTCAAAATTGATCA
This sequence comes from Cotesia glomerata, assembly GCF_020080835.1. Lineage (NCBI taxonomy): Eukaryota > Metazoa > Arthropoda > Insecta > Hymenoptera > Braconidae > Cotesia > Cotesia glomerata. Next base: position 25,626,184 of record NC_058164.1, read on the forward strand.
ATTTTTTGAAAAAGTTCAAAATTTAACAATTTTTTGGAAATGTTCAAAATTTTTTAAAAAATTCAAAATTTTTAATTTTCAAAAATGTTCAAAATTTATCAATTTTTTTAAAAAGTTTAAAATGTATCAATTTTTTGGAAATATTCAAAATTTTCAATTCTTTTGTCCCACAAAAAAATTATTTTTGAATTTAAAAAATTAAGACATTAAAATTGTCAAAATTAATACAAGTCAAGTCATTTAATTATTCATAAAATTGTAATTAAAGAAAAAAAAAATGTAGTTTATAAGTTGCACCATGCGAAAATTGTGGATAAATGTCAAAAGTTAAAAAAATGTTATCAAAAGTTTATTATAAATTTGAATAAAAAAGTGTAAAGATATTTTGCACTGTTCTGATTTTTATAAAAATTGTTTCAAAATATTCATCCAGAACTTCAAAATTAATTTCCTTTGACTAAATGTTAAATTTTGAACCAAGAAAAAATTTTTTTGGTAAAAAATTAATCAGAACAAAGCAAAAAAAAAAAATAAATTTGTAAAAAAAAACTAAAAATTGTTAAAACAGCTTACCCTTTCGTGTCTGAAAGAATTATAATTACAAACTAAAAAAAAAATGTATATTGCGTTTGTTGTTGTTTGTCGTACCTGGGACTAGCTTCGAAAAGGATAATTTTTGAGTTACACAGACAGACACATAACAATAATTCGGGCCTTGATTATAAATTAATGAATAAATTAATCAATTAGACTGATTAATATTGTAATCTAATAAAAATTTTGAGCCCTTATTGTTATATAATTAATAGCGAACACCAGCAAACCTATAGAGGAGTCACACCTAGATATTTTGCGGATGAGTAAATAAAAAAAAAAACATAGATGAAGATGAAGATAACAGACAGAAGGTAGTACAGAGTTCTCAAATAAATCCGGTGAGGAAAACAACCTACAGACAATCACCAAATAAAAGTCGGAAGCCCATTTACGAAAAAAAAAAAAATACGTTTTGGGGGTGACAATTTTGTTCTACCTGCACTCACTCATACACTTATTTCTCTTCGGCTATTCATCTCGGCGTCTACATGAAGTTCGCTAATAAAAAAAGACAAGAGTTTACAAGATGTTACACCTTTTTTTTTTTTTTTTTTTTTTTTTTTATAGTTGAAGTTTAGAATATAAGGGATACCCCACATTTATATTAATTGTGTTTAAGATTTTTTTTCGGAGAATTTTAGTAAAAAAATTTGTTTTTTTTTTTTTTTACTTACCGACAATAATGGCCAGAATTATCAATCCGATAACTCCCATGATAATCATCATCTATAAAGAAAAATTGTTTTATCATTTTAATTTGAATGAGTTTTTTATGATCATTTTTGCCATCATATGATCAAATATGACCATATTTGGTCATATGTGACATCACGTGATCATAATGACATCATATATGGTCATATATGACCATAATTGGCCATCATATGATCATAATGACATCATATATGATCATTTATGATGTCATATATGACATCATATATATGATCATTTGTGATGTCATTATGATCATATAATGTCATTTATGACCATGTGTGATGTCATAAATGATTATATAAAGTCGTTATGATCATGTGATCTCATTTATGATCATGTGATGTCATTTATGACCATATGTGATGTCATATAAAGTCATTATGATCATATGATGTCATTTATGATCATATGTGATGTTCATATGATCATTTAATGTGATTTATGACGATGTGTGATGTCATAAATGATCATATAAAGTCATTATGATCATGTGATATCATTTATGACCACATCTGATGTCATTATGATCATGTGATGTCTATTATGACCATTTGTGATGTCATATAAAGTTATTATGATCATATGATATCATTTATGACCACACATGATGTCATTATGATTATATAATGTCATTTATGACCATGTGTGATGTCATAAATGATCATATAAAGTCATAATGATCATATGATGTCGTTAATGATCATATGATGTCATTTATGACCACATGTGATGTAATTATGATCATGGAATGTCATTTATGACCATATGTGATGTCATATAAAGTCATTATGATCATATGATGTCATTTATGATCACATGTGATGTCATTATGATCATATAATGTCATTTATGACCATGTGTGATGTCATAAATGATCATATAAAGTCATTATGATCATGTAATGTCATTTATTACCACACATGATGTTTTTATGATCATGTGATGTCATTTATGACCATATGTGATGTCATATAAAGCCATTATAATCATATGATGTCATTTATGATCATATGATGTTATTAATGACCACATGTGATGTCATATATAACCATATAAAGTCATTATGATAATGTAATGTCATTTATGATCATATGATGTTATATATGATCATATATAAATATAATATTACCTTTAAATTTTGTAGCCAGAATTTTCTTTTTAGTTTACCCGCTTGTTGTTCAAACTGTGATGCACCTTGTTGCAATGCATCTAAAAAAAAAAATTAATTATCACTATCCACACTAACAATTCTTGATTAATTATCCCTAAAATTAAATAAATAAATTACCAGCTCGATCATCAAGCTCAGAAAGTTTCTGATCTCGTTCTAACACCTTTTCGACATTAGTTTTCATAATATCAACGACTTCATCGACCTGAGCTTGTGTCTGCTGAAGACGCTTTTGTGAGGCTATTTGTTGGGGTGTTCGCGGACCACCGACAATCCCATCAGCATTTGCACCCGCTGCAGCATCTGGTGCAAGACCACCTTCAGATGCCCTTTAATTTAAAATTCATTTTAAAAATTTCATTCAAAATTGTTAAACATTTAAAAAAAAAAAAAAAAAAAAACATTTTATCTCAAAGCTCATATCAGGTGCATCAACAATTATTATTATTATTATTATTATTATTATTATTAGTTCTATGGCGCCTTGGGGCAACCATAAAAGGTCACCATGCCAGGAAAAGGTCAACGGCGCGGGTTAACCTCGAGCTCCTCCTATTAATTTTATTTATTTTTTTCCCAAAAAAAAATCAATTTCTCGCAGAAAAATAATCTTAATAATTTTTTCTGACAATTTTATTATTATTATTATTAATGTGTATTATATTACCGACATCGATTATCTAAATATAGAAAAAAAAAATTTTTTCTTTCAACCCTTAAAAAAAATTTAAAATCCACAAAAATTTAAAATTAATTCAAAATTAATTCTAAAAAAAATTAATAAAAATGTATAAAATATTAAGTAGCCATTGCTGCATTGACTTATTGAAAAGTTGCAGTAGGTGTGCAACAGAATCGATTGTCCAACTAGAGAATTGCGTCTTTAAAATTATCATTAAAAATAAAAATTAATCTAAAAAAAAAAATAAAAATTAATTCTTTAAAAAATTGAATTAATTTTATTTCTTAAAATTGCAAAATTAGTGTCTAAAAAAATTAATTAACTAATTTAATAAAATAATTAAGTACTTACATGTTTGATGAGTAATAATTAGCGATAAAACTCGAAAAAAAGAATAATTATTCAACACTTGGGGAAAAAAATTAAAATTATTAACCGAGCGAACGCTAAGCCCGTAAAGGATGACGGAACTGCCAATGACTGGGTTTGGTGGCCGGTTATTGATAAATTTTACGTCAAGAATCGAGAATCGAAGAGTCGATTGTTAAATTATTATTATTACGCGTGGGAGGAAAATTTTATTAAGAAATTTTTTTTCTAAATAGAAATTTTTACGAATTAATTTTACGAATTAATTTTACGGATCAATTTTCAAGATTGTTCTTTGCTATTTTGATTTGTCAATGGAAATAATTTAAAAACGCGAGTAGAGGCTTCGATAACTCGAGGATTTTACTTTGGGGGTGCGCAGAAGAATTTATAGAGCGCAAGCGTGTAAATTGGGTCAATAATGTTAGACCCGCCTTCACTCCTACTGTTAACACCCCCCTCGGAAATACCAAATGCCAAATCACACGATTATATATATATTTTATATAAATAAGTGTTGGATGCTTTGGTTTATGGATTTTGCTTAATGGACAGTCGCGTTTAGTTCTATTCTGGCCCCAAGTACTTACTATACTCAGTAACTCAGTCGGAAGCTTTACTAAGCTTATTCAGTTTTACTTTTCGGCTTGCTGGTAATTATTGATTAAGAGAGAGATTTTTTGGGGTTTTAATTGACAAGATTTTATTAAAGATGACGGGTAAGTTCGTTTTAATTGTTATTTAATTATATAATAGTAATTAATTTAATTTGAGAATATATCTTTTAAAATTGCACTTTATTAAAAAAAAATTTTAATTTTGAAGATAGCTAAATTTTTATTAAATATATACTAGCATATAAAATTTTGCTTAAATAATGCACTGTACTTTTTTAAATATTGACGTTTTTAAAAATGTAAGCTCATCCTGATGATATACTCATCAAGAGCTGTCATTTGAGTACCCACATGATTTTTTATATATTTTTGATATTTACATATATATGTAATATATATTTTGAAGATATAAGCTCATCCCGGTGTTATATTCATCAGGAGCTTTTATTTGAGTACCCACATGCATTTTTGATATATTTTTCATATATACATATATATAATATGTATAAATATATGAAAAATTGATGTGGGTACTTAAATTAAAGGTCTCGATGAATGTAACATCAGGATGAGCTTATATCTTTAAAAATGTCATTATTTTACAAGATAAAAGGTCATTTCTTAATTATGTATCTTATATATTGTTAAATTGCACTTTATTTTCTTAAATATTGACATTATTAAAGATATAAATTCATTCTGAGATTACACTCATCAAGAGCTTTAATTTGAGTACCCACATGATTTTTTATATATTTTTGATATTCACATATATATGTAATATATATTTTGAAGATTTAAGCTCCTCCCGGTGTTATATTCATCAAGAGCTTTCATTTGAGTACCCACATGCATTTTTGATATATTTTTCATATATACATATATATATATATATATATATATATATATATATATATATATATATATATATATATATATATATAAATATATATATATAAATATATATATACATATACATATACATATATGTAGATATATAATATATATATATAAATATATGAAATATATGAAAAATTGATGTGGGTACTCAAATTAAAGGTCTCGATAAGTGTAACATCAGGATGAGCTTATATCTTTAAAAATGTCATTATTTTACAAGATAAAAGGTCATTTCTTAATTATGTATCTTATATATTGTTAAATTGCACTGTACTTTCTTAAATATTGACATTATTAAAGATATAAATTCATTCTGAGATTACACTCATCAAGAGCTTTGATTTGAGTACCCACATGATTTTTTATATATTTTTGATATTTACATATATATGTAATATATATTTTGAAAATATAAGCTCATCCCGGTGTTATATTCATCAAGAGCTTTCATTTGAGTACCCACATGCATTTTTGATATATTTTTCATATATACATATATATAATATATATAAATATATGAAATGTATGAAAAATTGATGTGGGTACTCAAATTAAAGGTCTTGATGAGAGTAATGTCGGAGTAAGCTTATATTGTTAAAAATGTCAATAGTTTAAAACATATTTGTTAAATTGAACTGTACTTTCTTAAATAATGACGTTTTTAAAGATATAAGCTCATTTTAATGTTACACTCATCAAGAGCTTTCATTTGAGTACCCACATGCATTTTTGATATATTTTTCATATAAACATATATATATTATATATAAATATATGAAAAATTGATATGGGTACTCAAATGAAAGGTCTTGATGAGTGTAACATCATGATGAGCTTATATCTTTAAAAATGTCAATATTTCACGAGATCCAAGGTCATTTCTTAATTATGTATCTACCGATTTTATCATGTAACCATCCTGGACACAAAATTTTCCTTGTTCTCTTAATAATATAGATGATGTTTTTATGGAAATTTATTTAGCAGATATTTTATAATTTTTTTAACAATTGTGCAAAAAAAAATTCTTTTAATTAAATTAAAAATCCAATTTTGAAAAATCTAAAAATGACTGCTAACTTAATTTAATTTAATGATTTTTTTTGACAAGTTTGAAGTTTGGGTCTAAAAAAATAGTTAATTCACTAATTTTAATGAAATAAATTAATTATTGTACAATAAATTTTTATCAAGTTTAAAAATATATTTTTCAATTAAAAAAAGAATTTTTAAATAATTTTTCAGAGCCTCTAGTTGTCAATAAAATCGCCACTTCTTTAATTTATTTTTTCTATTTTCAAAATTTTAAGAAAAAAATTGAAATATTTTTTTAAAAAAATTATTAATAATTTTATTATTTTTTATAAATCAAAATATTGCTATGAAACTTAAAAAATTATATAATAAATAATAATTATAAATATAAATCAATTTTTAATAAAAACTATATAATACCCTCTGATAAAAAAAATCCTACAATCCAACTGTCAACAAAGTAGCGACTTTTTTTACTGACAAACTCTCCAAAAAAATGGCGCTACTGTCAATTTTTATACAAAAAAAAATTACACTGGATTTTATTTAAAAAATAATATAAAATAATTACAAATTTTTTAAAAGTTTTTAAATTCAATAAAAAATTAATTAAGTATAAATTTAATAATTTTATAATAAATAAATTGTCAAAAAAAATTGAAGGAAATTTAAAAAAATAAAAAAAAGCAATTATTTAAAAATAATTTTTTTTAACTAATTAATTAATTAAAATGTTAAAAAAAAATTAAAAAAATAATAAAGTGACAGCTGATTTAAATGTCATAATTTAAACAACTCACCTGTTGATTCCATCTTCAATTTTTCAGCGTCTAAAAAAATAAAAAAAATAATTATCACCTTAAAAAATAAATATTTTGTTTATATTTACCTAAAAAATAATAACAACAATAATAAATACAATTATTATTATTAAAACTGACCTCTAAATAATAAGCGATGTCTCATGCTGTCAAAAAATGAAAAGTGACGTCACTGAATGACGCCATCTTTAAAAGTATATCATCCGTTATAAATGTAGTATATAATATTGTGTCCTTAAACTTTGACGTGTCGTGTTATTTTTTTTATTTTGTTTTAATTATTTATTTTTGTTAAAATCTCCGGAAATTAATTATAATCTTCCAGATCTATTTTATCTTGCCTGTCAAAATTTTGTAAAAACAAAATATATAATTAATTATATTATTAAAAAAAAAAATTAAGTAAGTAATTTTTCTTACCATCAGTGTCATGTCCCCATTATAATTAAATATTGTTATTATTATTATTATTATTATTATTATTATGAATAATTAATCTATAAAAAAATTAATTAATTAATTTCTAAAAAAAATTAATAAGGAATTTTTAAATTATAATAAATTATATTAATTTTAAAGTAGAAAAATTCAAAATTGAGGTTATGGGCGTGTTCATGATTCAACTATCAATTACTGTGTTAATATTGTTTTTTAATCAACATTAATATATTAGATATATGTTGATAATTTATAAAATTCTTTTTAAAAAATAAATTAGCAATCAAAATTTTGCTTTATTAAAAAATTAATTTTGGTAAATTGCACTGTACTTTCTTAAATATTAACATTTTCAAAAAAATCAGCTCATCCTGATGTTGCACTCATCAAGAGCTTTCATTTGACTCCCCACATGTATTTTTGACATATTTTTCATATATACATATATATAATATATATAAATATATAAAATATATGAAAAATTGATGTGGGTACTCAAATTAAAGGTCTTGATGAGTGTAACATCGGGATGAGCTTATATCTTTAGAAATGTCAATAGTTTACAAGATACAAGATCATTTCTTGATTTTGTATCTTATATATCGTCAAATTGTATTGAAATTTCTTAAATATTCACATTTTTAAAGATATAAGCTCATCCTGATGTAACACTCATCAAAAGCTTCTATTTGAGTACCCACATGTATTTTTGACATATTTTTCATATATACATATATATAATATATATAAATATATGAAAAATTGATGTGGGTACTTAAATGAAAGGTCTTGATGAGTGTAACATCGGAATGAGTTTATATCTTGGGAAATGTCAATAGTTCACGAGAAATTTGTTAAAATAACCTGTACTTTCTTAAATATTGACATTTTTAAAAAAATCAGCTCATCCTGATGTTGCACTCATCAAGAGCTTTCATTTGACTCCCCACATGTATTTTTGACATATTTTTCATATATACATATATATAATATATATAAATATATAAAATATATGAAAAATTGATGTGGGTACTCAAATTAAAGGTCTTGATGAGTGTAACATCGGGATGAGCTTATATCTTTAGAAATGTCAATAGTTTACAAGATACAAGATCATTTCTTGATTTTGTATCTTATATATCGTCAAATTGTATTGAAATTTCTTAAATATTCACATTTTTAAAGATATAAGCTCATCCTGATGTAACACTCATCAAAAGCTTCTATTTGAGTACCCACATGTATTTTTGACATATTTTTCATATATACATATATATAATATATATAAATATATGAAAAATTGATGTGGGTACTTAAATGAAAGGTCTTGATGAGTGTAACATCGGAATGAGTTTATATCTTGGGAAATGTCAATAGTTCACGAGAAATTTGTTAAAATAACCTGTACTTTCTTAAATATTGACATTTTTAAAAAAATCAGCTCATCCTGATGTTGCACTCATCAAGAGCTTTCATTTGAGTATCCACATGTATTTTTGACATATTTTTCATATATACATATATATAATATATATAAATATATAAAATATATGAAAAATTGATGTGGGTACTCAAATGAAAGGTGTCGATGAGTGTAACATCAGAATGAGCTTATATCTTTAAAAATGTCAATAGTTAACAAAATACAAGGTCATTTCTTGATTATGTATCTTATATATCGTTAAATTGTATTGAAATTTCTTAAATATTCACATTTTTAAAGATATAAGCTCATCCTGATGTTACACTCATCAAGAGCTTTTCTTTGAATACCCACATGTATTTTTGACATATTTTTCATATATACATATATATAATATATATAAATATATGAAAAATTGATGTGGGTACTTAAATGAAAGGTCTTGATGAGTGTAACATCGGGATGAGCTTATATCTTTAGAAAAGTCAATAGTTTGCAAGATACAAGGTCATTTCTTGATTATGTATCTTATATATCATTAAATTGTATTGAAATTTCTCAAATATTGACATTTTTAAAGATATAACCTCATCCTGATGTTACACTCATCAAGAGCTTTCGTTTGAGTACCCACATGTATTTTTAACATATTTTTCATATATACATATATATAATATATATAAATATATGAAAAATTGATGTGGGTACTCAAATGAAAGGTCTCGATGAGTGTAACATTGGGATGAGCTTATATTTTTAAAAATGTCAATAGTTCACAAGATACAAAGTTATTTCTAAATTATGTATCTATAAAATTTGAGAAATAAATTATGGCAAAAAAAAGTGTCATTTTTTTTGTAACGATTAATGATTAATAATTAATAATTATTTTGTATAGTTACCAATAAAAAATGGACGGCGGCGGATACTCCGGAGACGGCGACTTGGGGAACAGAACCTCGCAGTCGATATCCAGCAAAAAGTTACAGCAGACACAGGCGAAAGTCAACGAGGTTGTCGACATCATGAAGGTAAACGTGGAAAAAGTCCTCGAGAGGGACCAGAAGCTGTCGGAGTTAGACAACCGCGCGGATGCGCTTCAACAAGGTGCTGCTCAGTTTGAGCAGCAAGCAGGAAAACTCAAGCGCAAATACTGGTGGAAAAATTTGAAAATGATGATTATTATTGGGATTATTTGCACGATCATACTTATCATTATTATTGGTGAGTTTTTTTTTCGTTATTAATAATAAATAAGGGAGAACTAGCAACCTTGAGTTAAATAATGAATTTTGTTAAATTGGACTGTACTTTCTCAAATATTGACATTTTTAAAGATATAAGCTCATCCCGATGTTATATTCATCAAGAGCTTTCATTTGAGTACCCACATGCATTTTTGATATATTTTTCATATATACATATATATAATATATATAAATATATAAAATATATGAAAAATTGATGTGGGTACTCAAATGAAAGCTCTTGACGAGTGTAACATCAGGATGAGCTTATATCTTCAAAAATGTTAATATTTCACAAGATATTTCTGAAAATGCCCTGTACTTTCTTAACTGTTGACGTTATTAAAGATATAAGCTCATCCTGAGGTTATATTCATCAAGAGCTTTCATTTGAGTACCCACATGCATTTTTGATATATTTTTCATATATACATATATATAATATATATAAATATATAAAATATATGAAAAATTGATGTGGGTACTCAAATGAAAGCTCTTGACGAGTGTAACATCAGGATGAGCTTATATCTTCAAAAATGTTAATATTTCACAAGATATTTGTGAAAATGCCCTGTATTTTCTTAACTATTGATATTTTTTAAGATATAAGCTCATCCTGATGTTACACTCATCAAGAGCTTTCATTTGAGTACCCACATGCATTTTTGATATATTTTTCATATATACATATATATAATATATATAAATATATAAAATATATGAAAAATTGATGTGGGTACTCAAATGAAAGCTCTTGACGAGTGTAACATCAGGATGAGCTTAAATCTTTAAAAATGTCAATATTTCACAAGATAAATGGTCATTTCTTAATTATGTATCTAGAGATAGAGCATTTTCGAATGCAGTTTATTTAATAAAACTATTTGTTTTTTTTTACAGTATCACTACTTCAAAATTCGGAGTCAACAGAATCTAAAGAAAGCAATTAATCTAAAAAAAAAAACAAAATATCCCAACTATTTTTATATCCAGATTGCACAGCTGAAAAATTTCTACAATTATTATAAATCTCCAAAAAAAAAAAAAAAAATAATTAGTCTTACTGTATTAAAATAATGCATTAATTTACTTACTCTTTGTATTTTTATTATTATTATTATTATTAATATTACTATTGTTATATTGGTTATAATTATACGGCGTTTATAAATAATAATATTTAATATATAAACTTTGCTTATTTATTATTATTTGAAGAATTAAAAATTTTTACTACCAAAAAAATAATTGTCAGATCAATTTAGGTTAAATCACCGGAAGTTATTTTTTTTATTTTATTCCAGCAATAAATAAATTTATTTTAACCTACCGGACGTATATATTGAAGGTTAATTTAATTTTTACTTATTAAGAAAGTTGAAGCTATCCTATAGAAGAAGCAGCCATGTTTAAAATAATAATTTTGTTGTTGGTAACCTCTTTTTTTGTAAATGGACGTTTGATTAATAATCAAGAAAGAAAATGCACATTAAATGGCGCAAAAGTAAGAATTTTATTAAAAATTATTTTTAATTAATTATTAATGCAATTTATTATTTTTTTTTAATTATTAATACAATTTATTAAAATTTTTTTAATTAATTTAATTATTTTTGACAGTGTAATGAAAATGCGGCTTGTTGTTCTGAACTTTGTTCAAAAGTTGGCACTACTGGCGCCAAAATTTGTAGTGCAAAACCAAAAAAAGATTCTCCAACAGTAGTTGCAGCTATAGTATGCTCAGAAATAGGATCACCGGTAGATTAATTAAAATTTTGATAATTAAAAATTGCACACCTTATAATGCTCAGTAATTAAAAAAAAAAATCATTTTTACTATTTAAAAAATTGCGCGTTAATTTTAAATTCAAATTTTTCGCGGGATTTTTAAAAAAGCGCGCAAGCGCCAATAAACTCACATGTAACTTAAGGCTAGTTTCTATTTACAAATAAATTTTTGTTTTTTACTAATTATTATTAAACTACGCTAAATTAAGCAGTCATATTTAATACGGGAGTAGTTAAAGTAATTCTAAAGCTAATTAAAAAAACCCGATTTTAATATGTCAATTTTTTTTTGAGTTATTGTGATTACATACAATGTAAAATTAAGTAGATTCATTGAATTTCTTCTGATAATTTTCCACTCTAATTTTATTAAAAACTAAAATATGTTTTAATGAATTGTATAGAACTAATTGTAAAACAAAAATAGCTACTTCTTAAGCGTCACATAAAAAACTGTTAACTTTTTGGTAAATTTTATTTAACAAGTCAAAAATTAATAATTGTCAACTTATATTCGACAATTATTATTATTATTATTAAAAATAGTAATATTGCTTGACCTTGATAATTTTTTGCGTTATGAGGCGTGCAATATAAATTTTAATTATTATTAACACATTAATTAAGGTTAAGTTTTGTTGCAGTGTTTCGTAGGATCTAAATGTTGTTCTAAACGTTGTTTTTTAAAGTCAATTATTTCTAGTCCCGGCATGTGTATATATTAAACAAATTTTGTAATTAAATAAATTTATTTGCTTGACTAAAAAATATTTTTATAAAAAAAATTATAATTATTAGTTGAAGAAAATTTTATAAATTTTTAATTTTAAATAAAACAATAATATTATAATTAAATAACAATATTTTTATGAATAATTCCATAACCAATAAAATAAATTTTAATGGGAGGTTATAAAATTATTTTAATATTCTAAAAATAATTTAAAATAAATTTTAATACTTTATTAGGTCTGTAAATTAATATAATAAAAAGACAGTAAAATTTGGTAATAAAACAATCCGTATAAATTAATGCAAGTCGCCAGAAGCTTATCAGCTGATGCGTCGCCGCCATGTTGAAAGAAATCTTCCTGTTGTTGTCAATTAGTTGCGCACTTGGATTTTTTCCTGATTATTCCCATGAATTGTGCAAACGACCTGGACTTCTAGTAAGTATTATTTAAAATTAAATAATTGAACCAAAATTTTTTTTTAAGTAAAAATAAATTTTTTATTAGTGTAAAGATCATGCGGAGTGTTGTTCGGGAGTCTGTTTCGAAATTGGCAACATTGGATGGCGAAGTTGTATTCAAATTCCTGAAGAAATAACAACTCGTACGGCTAGTACAACTCCGAAAATTGAAATTTATGATTTTGATAGTTATAATTATAGCTGTGATCCGGTGGGAAGAAGGGTAATTGTTTGATAATCAGTACTTAACTACTATGATGAACTTAACCTAAATTTTCTTTCAGTGTATTGTGAACAAGAACTGCTGTTCCCGGAACTGTTACAAAAACGAAATCATTATGAAACCTGGGATGTGTGTATATTGAGTAATTTTTTATTTAAAGGTAGTTTAATTGAGTTAATTAGAGTTTTCTGCGCTCGTGTGTCAGCAAACACATTCTGCTCGTTGCGCCAACTCACTCACAGTTCAAAAATCCCCGCCAACTTACATAATATAAATAAAATAGTGATCTTTGACTTTTTTAATGGATTAACGGAAAAAAAACTACCTTAATAATGAAATCCCGAGAAAAAAATTTTTTATATAATCATATATAATTGTATATAATCATATATGATTATATATGGAATTGTATATAATTATATATCGCGTTACTGATGCCATAAGGGCGTATCCCGAAAAAAATACCCTTGAAAAGGCCAAAGGGCGTATAAAAAATTTTTTTCCGGGAATCGACGTATTTATGTCTGAAACGGGCAGAAATGCAAAAAAAAATTTTGTTACGCCCTTATGGCACCCAGGGTACCTACCAGGAGCCATAAGGGCGTACCAAAAAATTTTTTTTTTGGGAAACAACGTACATTTACTTGAAACGCGTAGAAATGACAAAAAAAAATTTTTTTTTAATTTGAAATTTTTTTTTGGTACGCCCTTATGGCCCCCAGTGGGTACCCCCGGTGCCATAAGGGCGTACCAAAAAATTTCAAATTTGAAGAAAATTTTTTTTCGTCATTTCTACGCGTTTCAAGTAAAAATACGTTGTTTTCCGAAAAAAAATTTTTTGTACACCCTTATGGCTTCCGGTAGGTACCCTGGGTGCCATAAGGGCGTACCAAAATTTTTTTTTGCATTTCTGCCCGTTTTAGGCATAACTACTATCGATTTCCGAAAAAAAGTTTTTGGTACGCCCTTATGGCATTTTTAACGCGATATATAGTCCCACATATAATTATATATAAGTATTAGGGTGGCGCAAAAAAACCGACTATTTTTTTTTTTGAGTCTCGAGTGAAAAAATGTTAGTTTTTGATGTTTTAAGAGCTCTCTCCAAAGGACAGCTTAAAAAAAAATTGTTAAGATGTCGCTCCAAATTTTTTTAAATTTAAAAAATCGTCAAAAATCGAATTTTTTTTTTTTTATTTCTTTTCTCGTTACGGTATAATTTTATAGACTAAAAAAAACCAAGTTTCTGAAAATTTCAGTTCAAAATTTGAATTTTGAAAGGTCGCTCATAATTTTTTTCAATTTATTAGTGCATTAGTTTAGATTTTTTCGAGCGAACTTTTACTATTCAAATTAAATATCCATGCATTTTTTTTTTTTATTCAGTACAATAATCGATAAAAATACATCACGAGATGAACTAAAAATCAAGCACAACATAGAAAATATAATTTTTTTTTAATTTAATAATTTTATTTAATCAACTGCCAGGCGTGGGTTCGAATCCCAAGCTGGTCTTAGAAACCAGCTTGGTTGAGATTTGACCTTGCCGCGTAAGTTAAGATTTTTTCAAACTAAAAAGACCCCAACGTACCACTCCCAACACTTAAAGTCGGCGATATGACTAATTGAAGAAAAAAAAAAAAAATTATGAGCGACCTTCCAAAATTTAAATTTTGAACTGAAACTTTCAGAAACTTTTTTTTTTTGGTCTATAAAATTATACCGTAACGAGAAAAAAAATAAAAAAAAAAAATTCGATTTTTGACGATTTTTGAAATTTTAAAAAATTTGGAGTGACCTCTTAAAATTTTTTTTTAAGCTGTCCTTTGGTGAGGGCTCTTAAAACATCAAAAACTAACATTTTTTCACTCGAGACTCAAAAAAAAAGTCGTTTTTTTTGCGCTAACCTGATATATAGTTATATATAATACATAATTATATATGATTAGATATGATTATATTTGGCCATTTTTCATATATAATCATATATAACCAATTTATATATAAATATTTTTTCTCGGGATATTTTTAATTTTGTGAAATTATAAATAATAATTACAAATTTAAACAATTGTAAAAATTATATTTTTTGGAGGTTAATTTAGTGTAAAAAATATTTTCTAGACCAATTTTTGATCTTGATTGAAAAAAATGAAATTTTACAAAAGAAGAAATGGAAATTTTTTGTGCAAGGTCTATTTATTAATTTTAATTATAAAAAATAATTAAAAAGTATTGAAAATGTTCAGAAGTATTAAAAATAATTTAAATTTGATTTTTTGTAATCAAGAACTTAATAAAAAAAAAAAAAATTAAGAAAAGAAAATGAAGATCATATAAGAAAAATTTTTCGCGAGTCGTTTAATCAAGAGCGGCCATTAAGTCGGCATAACCTCTTTAAGCGCTACACAAGCCCGGCATAAAAACAGCCAAACCTTTGATGCATATTTTGGAACAACAATGGCTGTTAAACAAACACTAGAACATAAAATACAAAATTTTACAGATTTTATTTGAAAAATCTAAATTAATTTGTAAAACTTACAGATACTCCTGCGGAAAAACATTTAAATTTGTCATTTTCTAACGGAGGTTTTGGAGTCGAAACATAAACTATCGGCAATTTGAAAGACACATCTGGCTAAAATTTATTTGATTTTATTAATAATATAAAAATTAAATAATACTAAAGTTAGCTGACGTTTTTAATTTTTTTTATTTAATTAATTAGAACTAAAAAAAAATTTTTTTAATAATTTTTTCAATCAAAAAAAAGATTATAAAAATTTTTAAATGTCGGCTAACTTAATTTTCATTTATATTAAAATGATCTAACACTCACCACGAAGTCATTTGGATAAAATTCACCAGCCGAAATGTAGAAACAAGCAGCCGCAAATTTTATTAACCAAAAAAGTAATATTTTTTTGAGCATTTTTAGTTCTCTAAAAATTTACTCATCACTCTTTTAAATTAAAGAATTTTAAAGACGGTGAGCTATTTCTGAGTGTGAGAAAAGAAATAAAAATTCTTTATGAAGTAACTAATTGCGCTTGGCGTTTATTTTCAATTTAACGATAAAAGTTATTTTTAAATTAATTATTTAAGTCCCCAGAATTTTTTTGAACATTTTAAAGCTTAGCTTAAAAATTTTTTAAAATTATAAAATATTATTGTAACATTAATAATTAATAATTAATAAAATTTTAGAGCTAAAAAAATTATTTTTCTTAATTCAAAAAATTTATTTAAATTAATAGGATTCAAAAAGTTGAATTAAAAAGACATTTTTATTTAAATGTCCAGGACTTGGAAATTTGAGAAATTATTCTCTAAGCTCGAGAAGTAAATACTTGACTGAACATCAATGTTCCAGACTTGAGAATATTTATTTTTTGAGAAACTTAAAATAATATAAAATACGCCCGAGACCGGACTCGAACCCTGATCGGACCAAGCAGCAAAGAAAGAGTGCTACCACTTAGCAATCACAGCGTAAGCGAGCTCACGCTCAGTCATATCAACAGACTGAGCGTGAGCTCGCTAATATATCATTAGTAATGTGTCTTTTTTTGGGCATCTTGAGGCGGCGCTGCTGTCGGATTGTCTAAAGCCGAGAACATCAAGAGTTTAATTATTTTGTTTTGGAGGTAGTTAAAATTTAGCTCTTGTGTAAGAGAGATTTTATTTCTTAGTCCGAAATATTTTATGTTTAAATGGAAAAATATAAATATTTATTGAAAAATAATTAAACTACGTGATACTAAAATTAGCCAAGAATTTTTATATTTTTTCACTAAATTACAAGTAAAAAAATAAAAAAATAATAATTTTTTAAATTTTCGTTAAATTTTTTCATAAAAAAAAATTTTAGATGACTAATTTGATTTTCATAAATTTGACTTAATTATTTAAAAATCTTCAATATAAAAATAATTTTCTTGAATCAAAATATTTTTTTTTTTTTCAAAATTTTTTTATATATTTTTAAATTTTTAAAATTTTCTACAAAAAAAATTTATTTTTTCTAAAACAAAAATTTTCAAAAAAATATTTTTGATTTTTTTTCTGAACAATTTAAATAAATAAAAAAAATTTTTCCTTTCAAAAAAATAATTCTAAGCCGAAAAGAATAATTAAAAAAAAAATTACCATTACAATTTCCGAACAAAAAAATTAAAATCCTTGAAGAAAATAATTTTTCTTAAACAAAAAAAAATAAAAGAATCTCGTGATAAATCCTTTGAATTTTCCGCAACAAAACTCGGAATTTATCTCACAAAAAAAAAAAAATAAATCACATGATTAAGAGTGTGATGCTCAGTAATGAGATAAAAAAATTATTTGCATAAACCAACAATAGTCCAAGCGAAACAATCGCTTTGTAAAAAAATAATGATGAAAATAAATTGGCAATTTCGTTCAATGTTACACATTATATTATTTATTTTTTATTTTTTATCATACAAGTAAACTACTAATGTAATAAATGAAATCACAGTTTACCTATCAGTTGACTCACGACCGCTACGCCGAGCAGACGTCGCCGTACGTCGAGACGCTTTAGCGTCAATGTGCGGTGCTAATTTTTTAATTAAAAATTTTTAATTCTTTTTTTATAACTTTGTCTGTGATAGAAAAATTTTTTTAAATTATTATTTGAGTTAAAAAAAAGTGGATTAAAATTAAGTGCGCGGATTTGCATAATTTATATGGTAATTTATTAAGCAACCGAGCATCGATAGGAAGTTTAATCATGTGATTTTTGCTCGTTAAAAAAATATTTTTGCACAGAAGAAATTTTTTTTTAATTTATAATCAATTTTTACTTAATTTTTTTTTTATACAATTAATTTTAATTGCAAAATGGCGCCGAATTACGTGCCGAAGAACGGGGGCCACAGTTGGGGCTACCAAGATACGTTGGTAAGATTTTATTTTATTTTATTTTATTTTTTTATTGAGATTAGAGCGCAAAGAGAGCTCACGCCGGGAAAGCAATATGGTAATTTTGAGCGACGATTTTATAGGAATATATGTATAGACATATAATATATATGTCTGGATCCTACGACAACATTGACTCTATTGATAAGCGCTGATAAACTGACATCAATAATGTGTGGTTTTTAATTTATTCATTATGTTATTTGGAACATTATAATTTTTATATTAATTAGTTCAATTTTTATTTTTTAAATTTTTTATTTTTTTTTGTTTTTTGTCATTTTTATTGATAATTTTTTAGTTTATTTTTTTAATGAAAATTTAATTAGCAAAAAAATTTAAAAAATTTTTTTTTTTTTTGTAGTTTTTTGTGATTTTAATTGATAATAACACTTGAATTAATTTTAAAAAATTTATTTTTTTTTTTTCAATTTGTTGTAATTTTTATTGATAATTTTGTAATTCATTTTTTTTAATGAAAATTTAATTTGCAAATAAATTAAAAAAATTTTTTTTTCGTAGTTTTTTGTGATTTTAATTAATAATTTCATTTTGAATTAATTTTAAAAAATTCTTTTTTTTTAAGCAGTTTTTTGTAATTTTAATGGATAATTGCATTTTTAATTAATTTTAAAAAGTTTTTTTTTAAATAATTTTTTTTAAATTTTATTGATAATTTTTTAGTTTATTATTTTTAATAAAAATTTAATTTGCAAAAAAATTAAAAAATTTTTTTTTTTTTTTGTAGTTTTTTGTGATTTTAATTGATAATAACACTAATTAATTTTAAAAAATTCATTTTTTTTTTCAATTTGTTGTAATTTTTATTGATAATTTTGTAATTCATTTTCTTTAATGAAAATTTAATTTGCAAATAAATTAAAAAATTTTTTTTTTTCGTAGTTTTTTGTGATTTTAATTAATAATTTCATTTTGAATTAATTTTAAAAAATTCTTTTTTTTTAAGCAGTTTTTTGTAATTTTAATGGATAATTGCATTTTTAATTAATTTTAAAAAGTTTTTTTTTAAATAATTTTTTGTAAATTTTATTGATAATTTTGTAGTTTATTTTTTTTAATGAAAATTTAATTTGCAAAAAAATTAAAAAAATTTTTTTTTTTTTTTGTAGTTTTTTGTGATTTTAATTGATAATAACACTAATTAATTTTAAAAAATTCATTTTTTTTTTCAATTTGTTGTAATTTTTATTGATAATTTTGTAATTCATTTTTTTTAATGAAAATTTAATTTGCAAATAAATTAAAAAAATTTTTTTTTCGTAGTTTTTTGTGATTTTAATTAATAATTTCATTTTGAATTAATTTTAAAAAATTCTTTTTTTTTAAGCAGTTTTTTGTAATTTTAATGGATAATTGCATTTTTAATTAATTTTAAAAAGTTTTTTTTTTAAATAATTTTTTGTAAATTTTATTGATAATTTTGTAGTTTATTTTTTTTAATGAAAATTTAATTTGCGAAAAAATTTAAAAAATTCATTTTTTTTTCTCAAAATAGTTTTTTGTAATTTTAATTGATAATTTTAGAGCTAATTTTTTTTTTTTTTAATGAAAATTCAATTTGAAAATAAATTAAAAATTCTTTTTTTTAGACAGTTTTTTGTAATTTTAATTGGTAATTTCAGAATTTATTTTTTTTAATGAAAATTTAATGTGCAAAAAAATTAAAAAATTTTTTTTAGATAGTTTTTTGTAATTTTAATTGAAAATTTCAATTTTAATTAATTTCAAAAAATTTATTTTTTTTTAACAGTTTTTTATAATTTTAATTGATAATTTCATATTTAATTAATTTTAAAAATTCATTTTTTTATTAAAATTGTTTTTTGTAATTTTAATTAATAATTTTAAAATTAATTTTTTATTTAATGAAAATTTAATTTAACATAAATTAAAAATTTTTTTTGTATAGAGTTTGTAATTTTAATTGATAATTTCATTTTTAATTAATTAAAAAAAAAATCATTTTTTTTTTTTAATCAAATCGTTTTTTGTAATTTTAGTTCATTTTTGTTTTTAAGAAAATTTAATTGGCAAATAAATTAAAAATTTTTTTTTTGGATAATTCTTTGTAATTTTAATTGAAAATTACATTTTTAATTAATTTTAACAAATTAATTTTTTTTTAAACAATTTTTTGTAATTTTAATTGATA
The DNA here is from genome assembly GCF_020080835.1 of Cotesia glomerata. Lineage (NCBI taxonomy): Eukaryota > Metazoa > Arthropoda > Insecta > Hymenoptera > Braconidae > Cotesia > Cotesia glomerata. The sequence goes on from NC_058164.1 coordinate 25,646,527, forward strand.
ATTTAATTTTTTATTAATTTCATAGTTTAATTTTTTTTTTAATTGAAAATTAAGTTTGCAAAAAAATTTTAAAATTGTTAAAAAAAAAAAATCAATTAATTTTTGTTAGAAAAAAAAAGATCTAATTATTACAAAAAATTTAATAACTTAACTTAATGTTAATTAAATAATTAAAAAGAAGGTGTAATATGTTTGATATAGCTACCGGCAGATTAAATAACCTTATCTTAAAAATTAATAATAATAATGATAATAATAATAACAAAAGAATGTTTGAGGAAAAAGTATTCAATAGATAATTAAAAGGAAGACTTTTGATGGCTAAAAAACGAGCAAATAATTTACTACAAGTATAAACAAGTCCTTCGGCTCTTTGCACCACGTTGGTCTCACGTGTGTTGGAGTTACGTAACGTAAAGTGTTATCATCGATTAGCACGAGTCACTTAGCACCTACACACTCGATTTAACATTTCAATTTAATAATCTATCGTTTTATTGTACACAAAAAACTCATGTGTAATCTACTCTAGATGTTTTTGTTTATCTCTTGGATCAATCTGCTCTTTAATCCTCGATAATTCAATTTAATCGCTATTAAATCCTTTTTTTTTTCTTTTAATTCTCTATTTTATAGACTATTATAAACATTCTCTACCTATAAAACACTCGGTTGTAATTTTTTTTGGCAATTAGTTCCTCAAGCTGCCGCTAGGTGGCGATGTGGCGCTTTGTTTTTCGCATGCAGAAATTTAAAAACCAAGATTTTATTACAAAAGTAATTATTTTAAAAAAATTAACATCAATTCTAAGTTTCTATCATGTAAAAGATAAATAATATAAATTGTATAAAATTAATAATTAAAAAAATTAATCTTTAATCAACTTTAAATCCTAAAAATTGAGCATTAATAACTTATCTACTATAAAAATTAACTTTTTTATTATTTTACATCATTTTTCAATTTTTAGCAATTAGTTTTTAAATTCGCCGCTAGGTGGCGAGGTGACGCTCTTTTTTCTCGCTTGCAGAAATTTAAAACCAAGATTTTATTGAAAAATTTATTATTTTTTTATAATTTATATGATTTAGATACTATACAACTTAATTAATATAAAATTAATGAAATTAATTATTTAAAAAATTAATTTTTAATCATTTTAAACCCAATTGAACATTATAAACACTTACCTGCAGTAAAAATTAACTTTTCTCCTGTTTTACATCGCCATTTTGCAATTTTTAGCAATTAGTTTGTAAAGTCACCGCTAGGTGGCGCGGTGGCGCTTTTTATTTTCGCTTGCAGAAACTTAAAATCTAGATAATACATCTCTAATATAATTAATTTATCACAATCGTCGTAAATAAATTCCTACATAACAAAATTATCAATTATTTTTAAAACTTAAGGCCACATAATTAATATTGATTAGAAAAAATTAATTTCTAATTACTGTAACCTTGATTTTAAGTCAATAATAATTTATCTAAAATAAAATTCAATGTTTTTTCTCGTTTTTTAAATTGTTTCCGCTATTTTCAGCCTATAGTTTTTATAAACACCACTAGGTGGCGATTTGGCGCTTTTTTTCTCGCTTGGAGAAACTAAAAATCCAAATTTTTATAGATTGAAAAATTTTTTTTTCAAATTATAGAAAATTAATGTCATTTTTGATTAATTTTCTCAAAATTTAATTAAAAAATTTAAAAAATAAACAATTTTCAAATTTGAGGACAGCAAATTATTATTAAAAAAAATTAATTCCTAATTACCGTAACCCTGATTTTGAATCAATAATAATTTATCCAAACCAAAATTCAACTTTTCTTCTTTTATTTAACATATTTTCGCTATTTCTCGCCAATAGTTCCTATGAACGCCGCTAGGCGGCGTTTTGGCGCTTTTTCTCCCGCTTGCAGAAATTAAAAAACCAAAAAATTTTTTTTTTAATTTACAGAAAATTACGATAATTTTTAATTTATTTTCTCAAAAATTATTCAAAAAAATTTTTTTTTTAATTTTTAAAATAAATAATTTTAAAATCTAAGAACAGCAAATTATTATTAAAAAAAAATAAATTTTCCCGCGTGTTATTACATAACATTCTCCCACTCGTCTCAAATGAAAGTATTTAAATTGACATAACACACTCTACGTATCACAGACAAATTTCCCCCACTTAGCGTACAAGTTTTCTGTTAAATATAGTACTTAACGCATCAAAAAATAACGATTTGGTAATAAAAAATTTCCCGATGTAATTAAATAATAATGTTCTTCACAGAAGTTAACTGCGTAGTATTTAAATGACTCCCCACCTAAAAAAATTATATAACAAAAATAAATTAATATTAATTTTAAGAGTTAAAGTTTGAGTCCCTTTCTTAAAGTTCGGTCCTAGTGACCTAATTTTAAAAATTGAGAAAGGGACAGCTCCCACTCCAAAATATTTTAAAATAATAAACACTTAGTCGGAACGTGCGTAGTTAATATCAGTTATTTAGTGACATACGTTAGTGGGATTCATTACTTGTATAACTTTTGTTATCTACGCAGAGAGTTTGCTCTCGAACAAAAAGCATATTGAATATTTTTACTCATTATGTTAAAACACTTGTAAGGCTTGTGTCAACAATTTTATTTCTCTATCTATGTCAGTTTAATTTTGTTTTATTAATTGGTGATTGATATTAAAATTAGTTGAATTTTTTTTTTTTTTCATATTTAAGTGTAGTTGTAGTGTTACAATGCTAGCCAGGAGTATAAGTGTTAAATTAAATGTTAATATTAAGAAAAACATTAGCAAATTATCGAGGATGCTCTGCAATTGGCGGACAATTACAACTTGCAGCGACTCCCAAGTCGACGACCTTGTTGTACCTAAGCAAGAGGTCATCCGGTTTATCACTGAGAGCATGCATAAAGTAGGCGCCAATCGAGAGGACGCTGCTGTCGTCGCTCAACACTTGATGACGGCCGATTATCGCGGACACTTCAGCCACGGAATGAATAGACTTGCAATGTATATTAGTGACATTGATAATAAACTCACTAATCCTATTGCTTGTCCGGAAACTGTTAATGATTTTCAGGTTATTTGTTTTTTTTTAATTTGGAAGTTTTTTGGGGCATTTTTGACTTTTAAAAAAAATTTTGGAATTCTAGTTTTAAAGAAAGAAATTGGGACAGTTGACAATTTTTGGGACACGATTTAAAAAAAAAATTTTTTTTTGGAAATAATTTTGAAAAAAAATTTTTTGTTAAAAAGTACAAAATTTGGGACATGGTCCATTTTTGGGCCATGTACCAATTTTGGGACACTTGGTTAAAAAATTTTTTTTTGGATGACATAATCTTGAAAAACAATTTTTTGTTAAAAAGTACAAAATTTGGGACATGGTCCATTTTTGGGCCAGGTGACAATTTTTGGGACGGTTGATTAAAAAAAAATTTTTTTTTTGGATGAAATCATTTTGAAAAACTATTTTTTGTAGAAAAATAAAATATTTGGGACATGGTCCATTTTTGGGCCATGTAACAATTTTTGGGACAGTTGATTTTTAAAAAAAGTAATTTCATATGAAATTATTTTGAAAAAAATTTTTTTTTTAAATGGTAAAAAATTTGGGACATGGTCCATTTTTGATCCACATAATAATTTTTGGGACACTTGATATAATCAAAGTAATTTTGGATGAAATAATTTTGAAAAACAATTTTTCGTAAAAAAATGAAAAATTTGGGACATGGTCCATTTTTGGGCCAGGTAACAATTTTTGGGACACTTGATTAAAAACCATAGTATTTTTGTGTAAAGTAATTTAGAAAAACTATTTTTTTTTAAAGTACAAAATTTGGGACATTGTCCATTTTTGGCCCAGGTAACAATTTTTGGGACACTTGATTTTATTTTAAATTTAAAAATTTATTTTTTAACAGTATAAAATTCCGAAAAATGAATTTTTTTTTTGAATTCGGGACAGATGTCAATTTTGGGACACTTTTAATATTTAAAAACAAAAATTTGGGTATTCTTGTAGGGAATACTTTTGAAAGAAAGACTCTTTAATGGTCCAAAATTTGGGCCTTGGACCATTTTGTTCCAAGCATAAAATTTTGATACTTTTAAAATTACAAAAAAATTTTGTTTTTGATAAAAACAAATGGACAATGGTCCATTTTTGTCCAGTTTGACGGTCCAATTTTTTCAAATATTTCTTCCAAAAAAATTAATTTCAATTTTAAATGAGAAAAAAGTTCTTAAAAGTCTCTAATTAATGTGGTCCAAATTTTCCCCAAAAAATTTTTAAACTAACTTCCAATTTCACTGAATAGTGTCCCAAAGGACCAATTTTTTGAATAAAAAACCAAAAATTCCTCAATTTCCAGGCTATCGCCCTCGTAGACGGGAAAAACGGCCTGGGCCAAGTGGTCGGCAAGTACAGCATGGAGCTCGCGATAAAAAAAGCAGAAAAATACGGGATCGGGCTAGTATCAACGCGGGGTTCAAACCACTACGGAATTTGCGGGTACTACACTCTAATGGCGATGGAGAAGAACCTAATTGGGTTCAGCGCGACTAATACGAGCCCTCTGATGGTCCCAACACGTTCAACACAGGCCGCTTTGGGCACCAATCCACTCTCAATAGGCATGAGAGCCCAAAACGACGAATTCGTCCTAGACATGGCGACGACTGCAGTTGCGTTGGGAAAGATAGAGGTCGCTTTCAACAAGGAACAAGACATTCCTCGGGGCTGGGCCCTAGGAAGCGACGGAAAAATTACAACTAACTCAGGCGAGGCACTCAAGAACCACAAATTAATGCCGCTAGGTGGCGCGGAAGAGCACTCGGGATACAAAGGCTACGGGCTGGGTGTCATGGTGGAACTGCTGTGTGGAATTTTAAGCGGAAGTTTTTACGGGCCTAATATCAGATATTGGACCGACGCTAATAGGACCGCTAATTTGGGCCACTGTTTTATGGCTATTGACCCTAAAGCTTTTGGGTCAGGCGCTGAGAATCGACTTAGTCATCTTCTTTCCCAACTGAGGGCGCTGCCAGTTAGTAGTGGAGAGGGCGTCCTTGTCGCCGGGGATCTCGAGAGAAAAGCTATGGCCAAAGTTGACACTTGCGGCGGAATTGAGTATCATAAAAATCAGATTAGAATTTGTAAAGAACTCGCGGGAAAATTGGGGGTTAAGGCGATGGAATTGATAAAAAAAAAACATTATGATTAATTTTAGTTTTTAAAAGTCATAGAAAATTTATTTTTGCAAAGAAATTATTATAATTTAGAAAAATTTATTTTTTTAGTAATGAATTTTGAAGAAATTTTTATAGATTGTACACTACAGACTACAAATATAAGCTCCATTTGATAAAATTGCTTTTTGGGGCTTTTTTTGGCAAGTAGTTCCTATGGCTGCCGCTAGGTGGCCAGGTGGCGCTTTTATTCTCGCTTGTAGAAACTTAAAAACCAAGATTTTTTTGTCAGCAAAGTAAATAAGTAATTATTTTTTTTAAATTGTCATAGGCACTGTACAGCCAAATTGGAATTAATTAAAATTAATTACATCAATTAGAAACTCATTTTTTAATTATTATAAACTCAAAGTTTGAATTAATCATTATTCCGCAAGAATAAAAATTTGGTTTTTACTCATTTTAATCAAAGCCTGCTATTTTTTAACGATTAGTTCGTACGACAACCGCTAGGTGGCGAAGTGGCGTTTTTATTCTCGCTTGTAGAAACTTAAAACCCGAATTTTTAACACAAGACATTAAGTACTTATTTTTATAAAATTTGTTACAAATATTGTGTGAAAATTGAAATTAATTAAAAAGAATTAATCAAAATTAATTATATTAATTAGAAAATTATTTTTTCATAATTCAAAACTTTAAAACCGAACTATTAATTATTTAGCAAGAATAAAGCGTAATTTGTTTGTTATTTTCATATAAGTTTGCCATTCTTTAATAAGTAGTTCGTACGGCTACCGCTAGGTGGCAAAGTGGCGCTTTTATTCTCGCTTTTAGAAACTTAAAAACCAAGATTTTTATCATTCAGGTGATTAAGTACTTATTTTGATTAAATTGTTACAAAAACTGTTCAACCAAATTAAAATTAATTGAAGAGAATTAATCAAAATTAATTATATAAATTAGAAACATATTTTTTAATTATTTTCAACTCAAAATTTGAACATTTAATTATTAAGAAAGAATAAAATGTAATTTTTTAATTATTTTCTTGTAAAATTGCCATTTTTTAATCATTAGTTCGTACGGCTACCGCTAGGTGGCCAAGTGGCGCTTTTATTCTCGCTTGCAGAAACTTAAAACCCAGATTTTTATCACTAAAATTATTAAATATTTATTTTTATAAAGATTTTATCAATAAGACATTGTTTTGCAAGTAATATTAATTTAAATTAATTAATTTTAATTAAAAAAATTTCTTTTAATTACTGTAATTTTATCGCAATTATTCAGCAAAAATAATAATATTTTTTTACAACATTCTGGCTTATTTTAGCGAATAGTTCGTACGGCTACCGCTAGGTGGCGACATGTCGTTTTTATTCTTGCTTGCAGAAACTTAAAACCCAGGTTATATTAGTACTGTAATTTTTTTATAAGAAAAAAAGTTAACTGAGGTCACAATTACTGAGCTTTTCTATAATTTATTTTAATTCTATTAAAAATAAACTGATAACCTAATTTTAAAATTTACATAGTTAACAACTTAAAGTATAATAAATAAATTCATATATAGAGATAAATAAGACATACACATATATAAAACCGCTAAAAATATAAAGCAGTAAATAATATGAAGCGATAGTGATAATTTGAAGGTTATAGTTTTGTTATTAATATTTTATCATTAATAATATCAGATTAAAAAAAATAATCTATTATACTGAACAATTTAATAATAAGTTTGTAGTTTATAAAAATGGGGCAAAATGGTCAATATTTTTGTACTGAAAATCAAAGATGTTAAATATATTTTTAAATAAAATTTTATTAGATTAATTATTATTATATTGTAGGTTTAAGAATAAAAATGCGAAGAGGAAGTTCAATTATTGTAAACGGAAAAGAATAAATGATTAATAGTAAATAATGCCTCGCATTAGCTAACAAGCTTTCATTTATTCCCCTTTCTTCTTATTATATTATCTTAAGGTCATGGAACCCATGGTACTTCCGTTTAAATCCATCTTATTGGAGCAATTACCAATTTACGGGGGATTTTTTTCGAGAAATTAAGGTAGCACTTAACAAATTATCGCGGTAAAGTCTAAATATTTGGTTCCAACAGTCGTTTTATCTCTTACCGCTTATCTAGGCTCATAAAATCGAAAATTTATGGCCTAAATGAAAACAATAATTATTAACGCTCATAAAGGATAATGTATCTTCAGTTTTAAATTGTCTTTTGACGGGTTAACCCTTTGCTATGTCGTTTTTTTGTTTTTCTCAACAACAGGTAAAGATCATTATATTCATTATAACTATTAATTTTTTTTAATTAATTTAAAACAAAAAATAACAATTTAGAAAATAAGGGGGGGGGGTGTAACTAAAACTAGAATATTGACTATAGGGTTGGAGATACGGCAAAAGTGATTGACCTTTTCGATAGAGAATTAAATTTACTATAAAAAAGGTCTCTTATATTTTCGATATTTTCGATATTTATCGAGATATTTTGAGTTTTTAATTATCTTAAGGGCAGTTTTCATGAATCGCGGATTTTAGATCCAAACTTTGACCTCGATTTTCGGCTAAATGGTTGGAAATATCAAAAAATAAAAAATTGATAATCAAACTGAGCGGGAATTATGAATTCTTTATTATTACGTTTTATATTTGAAATATTTTATTTTAAAAATTAACATTATTTTAAAAAACAAAATATTATTACACATTGAAATTTTATTAAATTAATTACCATTGAAAAATAATGATATAATAATATAATAACGGTGAATAGGAAAATATATTCAAAGTTTTTATAACAATTTTTATGTGATTGTGCACGGAAAGAAAATTGTACGAAAAATTACAATGAAAACATCGTAATTTTTAGTATAGGACATTGCAGTGCCGGACCAGAACTCAAACATCGTAATTTATACGATGCAACATCGTAAATTTCTATCACTCAAATTAAAAAGAGGTTTAGGTCACCGAAAAAATAATACTGTATCATCCAGGAATCGAACCCGGTGTCCTCTCCGCCTCAAGTCCAAGGTTTATCCCCTCACGCTATCGGAGGGAATCTCTAAAGTTTCTGTTCAGTCACATAATAAGACCCTCGATACAGTAGTTGGTTATCTTTTGGTGGTGGCGTCGCAAACTACTAGACTCTGTCTCTCTTTTATTAAAACATATAGTATGCATCCTTATTCACTTGCTCTTACGGAAAAAAAATTTACTAAATAACATCGTAATTTTCAATAATTCAAATTGTATTCTGTAGACGGCAGCACCGTAAAAATCGAGATACTGAAAGTCTAGTCCTGGATTACGATGTTACTATAGTAATTTTTCATAGGATTTTTTTTCCGTGTGTGAGTGGCACATAAATATATCCAAATTTATCCAGAATTTATCCAAAATATCAAACTTTATGAAAAATTCGTAGTTATTTTGTGTGTCTTTATTCAATATTAGACCAACACAAACGCAGATAATGATGTTGTGCCCCTTTATCATCGTTTTTGTGTGTTTAATCGAAATTAGACCAATATATAAGCTTGTTATCGTATGCGCTAATAGAGTAGAAGTACCATTTTTGAACATTTTAATTTTTTGCAAATATTTCTTTAATCGGTTATTTTGTCACGGTTTTTTAACTTCCCGCTAAGAAAATCGAAGATTTTAAAAAATCGGGAAGTTATTGTTTTCACCCCGTTTTACGAAAATCGAGTTTTCATCGAATCTCGACGTTTCGAGGTCCTAGGAAGCTTCCCTGACTATTCCCGTGATGGTGTCTGTATGTCTGTATGTGTGTGTGTGTTTTTTTTTTGTTTTTTTTTGTTTTAAGGGGGAGGGGGGAATCCTTTTTACGGATTCTAGGCATAGTTGTTTGGCCTGGATATGTGGCGACTCGACGCAGTGTCATACTAAAACTCGACGCTAGCGCCCCTACCCACTAAACCCTAAACCCCTTTTCCTCTTTCCCGTAATCCCTCATGGAAACCGCCGTTAGGCATTACTTCGTGAGGGGAGGATCTAGCTACTGCTCTTTCTTCTGGTAGCTAAGGTGTTATTTTACCTTCCTTCTAGTTGTTGTCATTTGCTCTTCTTCTTTCGATGGAACGCAAATCTATAAGGACTTCTGTTGCAAATTTCAAAATTTTTCAACTGAATGAAGCTGGACGGAAAATAAATTGTGGTAGTGGCAACAACAACTGTAGTTCCATTTACCGCAGGCTGTAGTATCACCTGAGACAACTCCAAATTGTAGGTAGATTTACTCCAATATTGTAGTTAAGCGTTAACTGTAGTAAAAAGTAAGATATGCTACAGCATGCGGTATTTGTAACTCCAATTGTAGTTCAATTTACTTAATATACGGTTAACCAATTGCATAAAAATAAACGGTATATAACCTTAAATTTTTATAGTTTATAATAAAAAATTACTTACTGAGTTATTTATAGATAATAAATATGGTAATTATTTACAAGTGGGGTTCACGCATACTGGGCCATGTTAATTTTTTTTTTTTTTGATCAAATTGATCATTTTTTTCTAATTGTTCGTTTTTTATGTATTTTTCAAAAAAAAAATATATATATATATATATCAAAAACATCAAAAAAGATAAAATAGAAATTTTATCCAAAAAAATGAAATCTTTATTTTTTTTCTCTCACGACATTTTTTATCATAAATACGTCATAAAAATAAGCAGAATAAAAAAATTAAATAATGTTAATGCTTCACCTATAGATGGCCGAAAATAGGGTGGACCCCACTTGTAAATAATTACCCTAAATATATTTGGGTTTTAAAAAAGTATGAATTTAAAAAGATGTCTGTATTTTTTTTAATTTTTATTTTTATATGACGTTTAGTATTTTATTTACAGATGATTATTTATGAGACGGTAAAATTAACGAGTATACTAACAAGAGACTAACCCCAAAATGGCGAAATAGCGGGAACGGTTCCTTCTGTAGTACTTTCAACTCCCACGTGGAGTATTTGTTACTGCAGTGTGCAGTAGAATTTACCGCAAGATTGGAGTAAATTTAACTTATTGACTTAGTAGAATTTGACGCATATTGAGTAACTGTTATCATTTATATGATATTTGTAACTACAGAAACATTTACTGCAATCTTGTAGTAAATGATACTGCACATTATTTTCCGTGTGCAATTAAACTTACGACTGATGGGGAAGCAGTAGCTGATTGGGCTAAAGAAGTTGGCTTTGAAATAAATTTTTCAAAAACTAAGGTTATGATTCTTGGAAGCAACAGAAGACTCAAACTCTTAGACAACTGTGATCTTCCTCCAATTATTATAGATGGAAATGTAATACCCTATGTTAATACAACCAAGCGTTTGGGAATTCACCTAACCAGAAATCTTTCTTGGGATGTCCATGTTGCCCATACTACTCGTAAAGTCTACGCTACGTTAAATTGCCTGAAATATAGGAGAAATATTCTCTCTACGTCCACTCGCAAGCTCTTAGTCATGTCCACTATCATCCCAATTATTGAATATTGTTCATTAGTCTTTTTTGATTCACCAAAAAAGTTAGACTACAAACTGCAGCGTCTCGTGAATAACATTATCAGATTCATATTCAATCTTAGACGTGATGAACATATCACTTCTTACAGGCATAAATTAAATTGGCTCACAATTAAATCCAAAAGACTTTACGCTTTAGCTTGCTTGATGTTCAAGCTTGTAAACTCGGGTGAATATAACCCAAGTTCCTTAGGAGTCTTTTTATAGAAGAACCATCTGATATCAGAAGATCTGACAGAATTGCAGCGAAATTGAATAACATTCTTATCAAAATGCCAAATTTCTCGACTACAATCTACGAGCATTCATTTGTAATCTCTGCAATTCGAATCTGGAAAGAGCTACCCACTGAAGTCATAGAATCACTCAGCCTAGAGACTCCTTCAAAAATAAAGCTTTTGAATTTTTTGTGAAACCAGAACGAGAAAATGTACTATAAATGTCAAACAGGCCATTTAAAAATTTAAAATCAAAAATTTACATTCTTAATTACTAAAGTATCTAATATGTTACCATTGAAAAAATTAGCTTTCAAATATTGCTCATTGATTCTATTGTTGTTCTCATTCTTATAAATAGTACAGTACTATTGAATTTTGCAACTATATTATTAAATCATTCAAAATTATTAACTTCCTTAAAATATGATGATGTTAGTCTTATATATTTAATATTGTTATACGTGTACTTTATTATAAAAATTATGTATATTATTGTCATTCATAGCACTCAATCAGCCTTACTAGGACTTATAGATGATATTAGGCGTTCCATGGATGAAAACAATCTAACTCTTATTGTCCTATTGGATCTAACAAAAGCTTTTGATTATGTTAATCCAAGAGTCATTTTGACTACACTAGTTGAACTCGGTTTTTCGAGTGACCCGAGTAAAAACAGAATTCCGCCGCACCACCGCCGCAACACCGCTGCACGGCTTTTTAAGCGCCGCACCACCGCTGCACTACAGCCGTGACAATTTTGGTTATTTTATAAGTGCCGTATCACCGCCGCACCACCGCCGTGACAAATAAAGAATTTATCTATTCGCCGCACTACCGCCGCACCAGCGCCGTGACAAGTAAATAAATTTCTATTCGCCGCACCACCGCAGCACTACCGCCGCACCACAGCTGTGACGCACCCGGGTAAAAATAAAATTATTAATTTTGACGAAAAAATAATAAATTTCGTAGGTTGGCAATAGCCTAATCGGCTCGGTACCTGCATTTCGAAAGAGTGGGACCAGGGTTCGATTCCGGCGCGCACCAATATTTTTCAATGATTATAAACTAAGAATATGTGCGTTTCATTGCCAGCCTCTGTACCGGTCGGGTTTTCTGTGGTTTTCCCATATAGTTATGGAGGTAAAATGTCATTATAGAAGTACCTCCATACTATTTAAGACCGTAATGCAAATGCAGGTACTGATTATAACGCGTAAGTCGGCCACAGTCGCAGCACATGTGTGTCGGGCATGAAAGAAAAAATCCCGACATGCAGGGGGGTGGGGACGAAAAAAGTGGTTGAGAGTTATAATGACGGGGTTGAGAGACTATATTGCGGAGAAAAAAGTGGAGAGACAATAATTCCCCACCCTCCCTTGTAAAACACTCTACAGTGATACAAGTAAAACCATCCTCAATTATAACCTCAATTATAATAAATTTCGTTCGACCGCCGCACCATACCGCCGCACCACCGCTGCACGACCGCCGTTTGGCTGACTATTACGCCGCACGCTAAAAATTTACTCCCCCTAGCATCGCCGCACTACCGCTGCACCACCGCCGCACCAATGCTAAATCACACCTACAATTTCACAAAAAATGGTATCATAATTAATTTATCACGCAATAATTAATTAATAAATAATGCGACTAGAAATCTTTATGTAAGACCTATTGATCAACCTCCTTTTAATCGAATGCCTAATATTAAAAAAACAAATTTTTTTTAAATCAGGCCAAAGCACCGCGAAATTATTGATTTTTTTAGTCGTATTGTTGATGTAGATTTTTAATTTCGTCCTCGGGTTGCACAAAAGCGGTACGCCTATTGAAATACTCTGAAAGAATTTTAAAAATTGAACTGTGATGGGATTCGAACCTGGATCGTCTGCATGGAAGTCTCGAACATTGCCAACTGCACTGCAAGCCATACTTAACTTAAAAAATTTAGTTAAGCTATTTGAATGATCAACGAATATATTATTTCAATGTATATACCATCAAACAGTGGTATGGTGCGGCGGTGGTGCAGCGGTGGTGCGGCGGTCGAACGAAATTTATTATTTTTTCGTAAAAATTAATAATTTCATTTTTACCCGGGCGCGTCACAGCTGTGGTGCGGCGGTGGTGCAGCGGTGGTGCGGCGAATAGAAATTTATTTACTTGTCACGGCGCTGGTGCGGCGGTAGTGCGGCGAATAGATAAATTCTTTACTTGTCACGGCGGTGGTGCGGCGGTGATACGGCACTTATAAAATAACCAAAATTGTCACGGCTGTAGTGCAGCGGTGGTGCGGCGCTTAAAAAGCCGTGCAGCGGTGTTGCGGCGGTGGTAGGGCGGAATTCTGTTTTTACTCGGGTCAACTAAGTGCTTAGGTCTTTATATCATAAATAACTTATCTTGGAGTTTGCATGTATCAAAGACTGTAAATAAAATTAATTCAGCGTTATATAGTTTAAAAATAAGAAAAAACATCTATACTAAAGACATTAGGAGGTTATTAGTCTCAGCAACTATATTACCACTTATTGACTATTGTTCTGTAGTATTAACTAGTTGTACTGCTGATGAGAATTGCAAATTACAACGTTCATTAAATACAGCGATTCGTTTTATTTATAATTTGAAAAAGGATGAACATATTACACCATATACACGGGAAAAAATTTCTGGGAAAATTTACGATACAACTATTGTAAAGCTGGACTATACTTTGATTACTATTAATTTTCAAATATTTTAGAAGAAAAAATACTATTTATTCATGAAAAAATACGATATTACTATTGTAAAAAGTAAGAGATGAAAATTTCCAGTGCTGCCTCTGTATCTTTCCAATAGAACTATAGCAAATTTTACAATAGTTGAATTGGAATGTTTCTCAATTAGTGTGAGTGATGGCCGTGCACAGCGCTAGACTCCGAGTTTATGTAAATGTTAAAGGATATGTGTCTTAGTTTACCTCAGATAGCGTAGAGGGAGAGTCTCTGGCTGCCAACACAGAGTTCTGGGTTCGATTCCCAGACAGCACGAAAATGTCGGTTTCTTTTTTCGATTACTGTACAGGTACCAATTAGTCTAACCTTCTATCTCTCTCCCTCCCTAATATTTCTTTTAAAAAAACCAACTGTGAATTTTTACAATAGTTGAATGGTAAAGTTCACAAACACATATTGTATAATTTGCTCTATAGTATTCGAATTTTTAAGACTCTTGCTTGTCTTATTTGTTGGATAAAATTTACAATAGTAGATCGTAAAAATTACTAAATAAGAAGTATAGTCTACCGTTACTCTTTTATTTAGTAAAAATTACAATAGTAAATTAGTAAAAACTCCTTCAATTTTATTTCCGTGTACCTTTACTAATATTTTATTATGTATAATTATATATAAGTTCTAATTATTATGTTTAGATTAAAAATTTAAAAATGTATTGTATTCACAAAATGTATATTTTTCTTTTGCCATCTGGCCAGTGAAGGCTTTGGCATAAATCAATAAATTCAATTCAATTCAATTCAATTCATTCGGCTAGTTTGCCTTGACATAAAAATTGAATAAATAAATAAATAAATAAAATAAACGGTTGAAGATATCAAAAAATTGATAAGGTTCTTTTTAATTAAGGATCAAATTAACTACCAAAAAGGTTTCTTATATTTTTTTGGCCCTAATATTTAGCCCGTAAATTCCTAAAAATCAAAAAAACCTTCATCGACAAATAAAACTAAGCTTATAGTTATAAAATCCTCGTTACCGCATTAAAAAACATTAATTTAATCACATACAATTTTGACCTAATGATAAAAGAGCAGATAACTTGTGACTTTGACTCGAGCTTCCTACGGCCCCTTCTATACCTCAGCCTCTCTCTTTAGAGGGAAGTAGCCCATTACTTAGTACAGTCTGCAGCACAATTCAAACAATCCACTAATTTTCTTTTTATCACTACCTCTTCCACTCCTCCAGCTAAATAATTATCTAAATAAAATATTTACAATATCCCAAACATACTAATCAAATCTTCCGAAAATTTCTTCCCAAAATTACTTCTCCGAAAGAACATTGATAATAAAAGCGGAAATAAATACCCGCTAGATAAAATAATTCGATAGTTAGTACCTCTTTGATGTGTGAGTCTAATGAGTTTATAAATTGAACCAGTGGTGACTCGTGACGCCTGCGAATTGCTGCGTGACTCAGTCCACCATTGACAATGGTGTGGTGCACATTCATTCATACATTTTTTATAATCAACAATGTGTAATTGACTGGTGGAAATTTTAAAGTGATCTTCTGTAATTGAAAGTGATTTTTTTACGGGAATTATTTAATAAAATAATTATGGCGAGTTCCGGAAAAAAAGAGGAAGATAATCAGCACAGACATCGACATCATCATCCAGATGCCGCTGTTTTGGATGGAAATGAAGAAGATGTTGATAAAGAGTGGGAAGATTTCACTCGTTTGATGTCCAAATTAAGGGACAGTCGGTCCAATCGACCAAATAGGTACTTTAATTATCCCTTTAGTGTTTTTAATTATTATTCTACCGATTTTTGAATGATCATTTTTATCAATAGACCTTCTCAGGCATTCTACCCCTGCCCGCCACCCAAAGAAGATGACCAGCAAGAGTTTGATCCCTTTGATTATCTTAACACTATTGTAAGGCCTTCGATATATTTTTTATGCATGCGCATGCGTTTTTTATTAATTAAAGACACTATTTTTGATAATTTAAGACACTTTTGAAACACTAATCACTTTAATTTATCGAAATTTTGATAAAAATTTGAAATAGTTATATATTTTTGGTTTTAAGTTTCTGCAAGCGAGAATAAAAGCGCCACGGAGCCACCTGGTGGTGGCTTTATAAACTAATTGCTGAAAAGTAACTTCTTTTGACTAAATAATCAATAATTTAAGTTTAAAGGTATTTTTGATAATTTAAGTCACTTTTGGAACAATTCTTACTTTAATTTACTGAAATTTCAATGAAAATTTGAAATAGTTATATATTTTTGGTTTTAAGTTTCTACAAGCGAGAATAAGAGCGCCACGGAGCCACCTAGCGGTGGCTTTACAAACTACTTGCTAAAAAATAACGTTTTTTTGGCTAAGTAATTAGTATACAAGTTTAAAGGACATATTAGCTAGAAATTTAGTTGTTTTATATATTTTTTAATTAATATTCCTGATATATATATATATATATATATATATATATATATATATATATATATATATATATATATATTTTTTTCTAATTTTGCTGTAAATGGCTTAATTTATTTCAATTTGATAGAGAAATTCATATTTAAAGATTTAAATGATAAAAACTTGGTTTTAAAGTTTCTGCAAGCGAGAATAAAAGCGCCAAATCGTCACCTAGAGGTAGCTTGACAAACTAATTCTCTAAAAGTAACCTTTTTTTAGTTAAATTAATAATAATTCAAGTTTAAAGGCAATTTGAATTATAAAAACTTGGATTTTAAGTTTCTGCAAATGAAAATAAAAGCGCCATATCGCCGCCTAGCGGTAGCTTTACGAACTAATTGCTAAATAATAATTTTTTTTGGCTTGATTGCCAAAAAATAACTTTTTTTTTTGGCTAAATAATTAAGAATTCAAGTTTAAAGGACATATTAGTTAGAAATTTTGTTATTTTATATATTTTTTAATTAATATTCCTAATATATCAATAATTTTTTTTCTAATATTGTTGTTAAATATTCAATTTATGATAATTTAAAATAGAAATTAATATTTCAAAATTTAAATGATAAAAATTTGGATTTTAAGTTTCTGGAAGCGAGAATAAAAGCGCCAAATCGCCACCTAGCGGTAGTTTTACGAACTAAACACCAAAAAAATTCTAAATAAAGTGTTTTATTATATAAAATTGATATATAGTCTCTAAAGGACAATTTTTAAAAAAATTGTTCAAAATTAATGATTAAATTTAACGAACATTAAATTACAAGTAAGATTCTTTTATTTCTACCAAAAATAGTGACTCTAAAAAGAACGATAATTTTTATCAAGCCATAGCAAATTGCGTGGGCATGGTTATAAAATTAACATGACCTTGACAGAAAAAGTGCAATTTGAACAGAGACGGATGGCCTTGATTAAAATTCATGTACCTGTCATTACAGATATATAATCAAAAATTTCAAAGAAAAATCCACAAATATGCGACTAAATTATCCGAACAATATTTAAATCTAATTGAAGTAGTAGTAGTTCGCATACAAGCAATAACCACTGCGACTGGAACTATTTTAATAACACGGTTACGAGGATACAATTGCAGTTAGCAGTTAGAGTAGTACAACGATAGAATCTTTGATAGAATTTAATATAAACACAAACGCTTGGTGACAATTCAACCGTTATGCGCATGACGCTTATATATGTCGCTAATATAACTTGTTTTGCATATAATTTCAATTGTGTATACTAAATCTTTGATGCTTGGTAATTATAATTAGCGTCTGGGGCAATTTAAATTCCTTCGAAATTCATCAAGAATCCATTAAGACTATTAGAAAAATGTTGTTTTTCAAATTCGATAGCTTTCGGCAATTTTCTATCATTAAAACTGGCTTAGAAGACATTGGACTCCAAAGCGTGATTAGTGTTTTTTTACCGACTAAAAATGTTCAAAAAAATCTTAGTGCTTTTGTTGATAACTTTTGCAACGGGTCATTTGATCCATCCTGATCATCCAATAGGCAAATGCAGAGAAAACGGATTTATAGTAAGTATTAGACAGCTTTTAACCTTGAAATTTGAATTATTGATACAAAAAACCAAAATTCCCTTGATAGTGTTAAGAAGACTTTGAATGCTGCAACCAAAAGTGTTTTGCGATTGTAAACATCGGGTTCAATAGCTGTATTTCTGTGCCAGAAGGTTACTTTTCCACAACGTCGAAACCAACCGTAAGAAGAAAGCCGCGTTGTGGTTCTAATGGATACATTGTAATCCTTTGCATACTATTTTTTGATCTCAATTAAAGAAATTGATTATAATTCTGCACTTTTTTCTTCTAGTGCTTACGGAGCAGTCATTGCTGCTCTGAAATCTGCGTCAGGTTCGCAGGAAGTCACTCGCCAGGCATCTGCAGATCCAAAGGATCTTTTTTTGATGAATAATATGTAGTTACTTGTAAAATGAATAAAAATGATGGAAAACTCCGTCGGAATTGAAATCACTAAAAGATACATTATTTACACTCGCGTGACTGATTTCAAAAAAAATCGTGCCAATAACAGATTCTGTTACACGCGATGTTACGTTACTAACAATTTTTTGCAACTTGTTTCTTATTGATATTATTTAAAGCCGGGTGTTCGATAATAATAGACAATGGTGTCTAATAATGTAGGTCCGATCACTAAAATTGGACTTGCTAACCATTGCCCAGTAGGACGTGGTCATTGTTGACGTCAATTCAAGCCTCAAATTAAATAGCAAAAAATTATAGCATTAAAAGATAAATTACAACTATTACTATTTATACATTATGCTTGCTAGCTGACAATTTTAAATTTACCGTAACCATTTTACCCCCTTTTTGATAACGTGATTGAAAAGTTGCGAGAAACCTTCATTTTGGCCCTTAAAAATGCGAATTTACTAACTTATAGGGTTTCCGACAAAAAATTTTTTTTTTTTTTTTCATCGGAATCAATTTAAAATTGATAGGTTTCGTCTTTTGGGGTGTAAAAATAATTTTAGAGACCGAAATTAAGGAAAAAAAAAAAAAAAATTATTTTTGCGCAAAACCAAAAAAAAAAATTTTTTTTGCGCAAAACCAAAAAAAAATTTTTTTTCCGGATTTGATGGTAAGGTTAATTAAAAAAATAAAATTGAAAAAAGAAATAGTGACTTGTAAATCTAAACCATATAAACAAGACAAATTTTCAATAAAAATAGTTATTTTTGGCAAAAGAGCTTGCGGAGAAATATAGGTAGACATCTTCAATGTCGAGGTTGCCAAATGATTAACAGCCAGCATTTGACCCCAGTCTAGTGCAGTATTCCCATTAAGACAGTCGTCTTTTTTCTACTAGTTAGTATAGAAATAAAAGTAAACCATAAGCAAAAATAAAGTTAATAGCTAACAATTCGATAGATTACCTTCGATCAATAAATAGAATAACAAATTTAAAAAAAAAAAAACGGAAAAATTCAGGAACAATGACAGTAATAAGTGGGAACATAAATAGTTTATGTCTGACAATTGTCTGTTAATGTATTAAGTAAACAATAGGTAAGAGAGATGTAGTGGAAAGCGATCTACCTATGACTAGCATTAGCTACAATCTAAAAATAATAATAGCCTCTCTTGCCAAATTTCGACAAATCTAAAATGCTCAAATCCTCGAGTCAGTTTGCGTTTAACCACCGACGGCGCCATTCAACATCTGTTGCGTGATTCAATTCAAGAATTTAAAATAAAAAGTTGTGTGGATATTCCTAATAAACCGTAATATCTAATAATGAATTCCTCTGTCACTTGAATCAATGTTAGTTTGTTTATTTAAATAAACAATTTATATTACTTTTCGTATTTATGCCGGCCAGTCTCCTGAACAAAGCCTATTTCGTCTGCAATGATGATTACGTTGTAAGTTTGTTAATCACTAGCATGTTTACTAACTTTTCCGTGTGAGCTCTTTATATACTACAAAATTGCCCGTCTGCTAGCGAGAGAAAATCCGCCGAGTAGCCACCTAGCGGTCAAGCATGAAACTACAAACTAGAAAATTCAAATTCTTACCTTGAAATTGACTTTATATTGAATTTCTAGATGTATGGTCGCTATACGAAGGACCTGGGTGAATTCGCAAAGGAAGAAGCACGGAAACTTAAGTCCCACGATAAGGCCCGAAGAAAGCTGGACAAGGTCAGAGCTGAAGACTTGAGAAAATCACGACGTGGACCAGTATGTCGGAAAGCCGTAGCGTTGTTAGCTTTCATCTGGAAGCACACTGGAGCGAGGTTGGGTGAAGATTGGGTGTTCCTGGCTCTGCTTGGAATCATAATGGCGCTGATCAGCTACGCGATGGACCGCGGAATATCCATGTGCAACAACGGTTAGTATCAAAGCTTCATGAAAACCTACCTTGAAACTGATTTTAAACTTTTTTCAGCCAGGATATGGCTGTATCAAGACTTGACGTCGCATCCGGCGTTGCAGTACCTGGCATGGGTGTCCTTACCAGTGTGTCTGATCCTTTTCAGCGCGGGGTTCGTCCACATAGTAGCTCCTCAGAGTATCGGGTCAGGGATTCCCGAAATGAAGACCATTTTAAGAGGAGTCGCCTTGAAGGAATACTTGACCTTCAGGACCTTGGTAGCGAAAGTTATCGGCTTAACAGCTACCCTAGGCTCAGGATTGCCTCTAGGAAAGGAAGGTCCGTTCGTCCACATCGCCAGTATCGTAGCAACCTTGCTGTCCAAATTAGTAACCAGTTTCCAAGGAATCTACGAAAACGAGAGCCGTAACTGCGAAATGTTAGCCGCAGCGTGTGCTGTTGGAGTAGCTTCGTGTTTCGCGGCTCCAATTGGAGGTGTCCTGTTTAGCATCGAAGTAACTACCGTCTACTTCGCGGTAAGAAACTACTGGCGAGGATTCTTCGCTGCGGTTTGCGGAGCGACCATGTTCAGGCTGCTAGCAATCTGGTTCCAGAGGGAAGAAACGATAACCGCAATGTTTGCAACCAACTTCACGATGGATTTCCCGTTTGACCCTCAAGAATTGTTCATTTTTGCCCTAATTGGGGTGGGCAGTGGATTAGGTGGCGCTTTTTACGTCTGGTTGCACCGACAGTACGTTATATTCATGCGGAAGAACAAGAGTATGAACTTGTTCCTACAAAAGAACCGATTTCTGTACCCAGGAATCGTTTCGCTGATGGTAGCTTCGGTGTCCTTCCCAATGGGACTGGGCCAGTTCATGGCAGGGGAGCTCAACACCCACAATCAGGTCCAAGGACTCTTCACCAACTTCACCTGGACCAAGTCCGGACTCAGTGTCGAAGAAATGAGCGTAGTTCAACATTGGTCCACTCCATATTCTGATGTCTTCGTGGGACTGTTTGCTTACGCGTTGTTCACCTTTGTGTTTTCGATTATATGCTCGACAGTTCCTGTACCTTCGGGGATCTTCATTCCGGTGTTCAAGATTGGCGCCGCTTTGGGGCGGGCTGTTGGTGAAGCAATGGCTCTTTCTTTTCCCAACGGGGTCAGATATGGCAGATTCAACACTCCTATCACTCCAGGTAAGGTTCATTAATCTCACCACTTAGGACTAAGGATAGAAAGATTTTTCTAAGAATCGATTCTTTCGATTTTAATCGATTATAAATTAAAAGATTAATAATTTTTATAGTTAATAAATTTATTTAACAAATCGCGATGCCATGAATGGATAATACAAATTTATTAAATAAAACATAAAAATAGTTGAGAAGAATTATATTTCTTTATTTTTGAATAACGTGTTAAGCATATCACATTTAATTTTAAAATTTTTTTAAATAATTTACGTTAAAACGTTCTTCATATATTAAGTTTTAAATAAATTTAAAATTCAAAAAATTAGAAGAACGGTTGACCCTGAAAGCCATCTCTGTAACTTTCCGCTAATTTCATACCTAGGCGTTTAAAATTTCACTTATGATGTTTTTGAGCTTTTCGAGCTCAAAAGTCTGGCAGCAGTTTGATAAAACACTATTTTTTGAATTTTAAAACCGTCATACTGTTATTATATTTGGCTGCTTCGCACATTAGTTACATTGGGCAGTAGATCCGTTGTTTCCTTTTTTAGTATAAATCAACACGCTGCTAGGCGCTACTTTAATAAATATATTGAAAAGAAATAATATTTAGTATAAATAAATATCAAACAATAAATTTATATTTGTATGACTTTTAACCACAAGGTTTGTTGTAATGGTATTAATCGACTTTAAAAATCGATTATTTTACGAAAAAACTCAATTCTTGATTAGAATCGGAATCGAGTTTACCATCCCTACTTAGGACCAGTTTAATTAGTGTTTTTGTGTTCAGGAGGGTACGCAACTGTTGGAGCTGCAGCATTTTCAGCGGGAGTGACCCACACCATATCCGTAAGCGTTATAGTTTTTGAAATGACCGGGCAAATCACTCACATTGTTCCAATAATGATCGCCGTGCTGATTAGCAACGCCATTGCAGCATTACTTCAGCCGAGCATATACGACAGTATTATTCTCATTAAAAAACTACCTTATCTGCCAGATTTATTGCCCTCGAGTTCAGGTAACTACTTTATTTATTAATTCTACATTAACAAACACTTATAACACTAATAACACCTTTTCTTTATCGCTAGCGATAGGATCCAAGGTAAAGACCCACAATTCCCATTTTGATTAGCTTATGTTGATAATTTAACCTTCTTCCAGGCATGTACAACATCTACGTAGAAGACTTCATGGTCAGGGACGTTAAGTACATCTACCACGGCATCAGCTACCAGAAGCTCAAAGACACCTTAAAGGAAAACCGCAAGCTCCGGGGATTCCCATTAGTCGACAATCCAGCCTCCATGATCCTCCTCGGCTCGATCCAGAGATTAGAACTGATAAAGCTGATCGAAAAGCAGATCGGCCGGGAAAGGAGGCTCCAGGTGGCTCAAAAGCTTCATAAAGAAGCCGAAGAACGCGCTAAGGAAGAAATGGAAAGGCAATTAAGAGATCCGGAGCGAACTAGGCGGCCATCGCGCTTTGAAGTGATTCCAGCTCCGGATATTCTGAAGATGCAGAGGCAAAGTGTCAGTGACTTGACGAATGTAGATCATCACATATTTCACACTCCGTGCTTCGGAACTCAGCCCAAAAAGTCCATCCTTAAGAAAACCAACTCATTTACACTCAAAGGATTCAGTCCGTTGGTAAGTCCAGCGATGACTCCCTACACCACAGTCACTGGTGCTGAGAGCAGGATCAGGTTGGCCTTTGAAGCCATCTTCCGCAAGTCTGCTACGCTTCAAGATGTCGATCCTGATCCAGAAGTTGGAACTGTTGATGGAACCAGGAGGGACAGTTCTGATGAAGCTAATATTCCGCCACATACTCCTATGTTGGCGCCCAGTCCTGCTACTTCCAAGAAGGTCCAGTTGGTAGGTTGAGATTGTAGCTTGAAGGAGGGTTTGGTTAGGTCTTGATTGGTCATTGGGTGATCTTCTGTTTTAGCCGAGGGAAAGGGTGATAGATATGTCCCCGGAAGACCAGAAACGGTGGGAAGAAAGCGAAATGGCGGCTGATGTTGACTTCTCTAGGTGTCATATTGATCCAGCTCCTTTTCAATTGGTGGAAAGAACTTCGCTGCTCAAAGTTCATAGTCTTTTTAGCATGGTAGGCGTTAATCATGCTTATGTGACTGCTATTGGGAGACTTGTTGGTGTTGTGGCGCTTAAAGAGGTACGGTGCTATTATTTAAACATTTTTTTATAAATCTTCTTTGAAGTTTCTTTATAATTCATCATAATTTAAAGCTTTAAGGCCTATTTTCATTAATTATGATGTTCAGATTAAAATTAAAATTTGAAGCCTTAAGGCTAATTTTCATTATGTTCTTTAAATTAAAATTACAATTTGTCTTCTTAAGGCTAATTTTCATTAATTATGTTCTTCAAATTCAAATTAGAATTCGAATTCTTAAGGTTAATTTTCATTATGTTCTTTAAATTCAAATTACAATTTGAAGCCTTAAAACTAATTTTTATTAATTATATTCTTTAAATTCAAATTACAATTCAAAACCTTGAGGCTAATTTTCATTAATTATGTTCTTTACATTAAAATAACAATTTGAAGCCTTAAGGCTAATTTTCATTAACTATGTTCTTCAAATTCAAATTACAATTTGAAGCCTTAAGGCTAATTTTCATTAATTATGTTCTTCAAATTACAATTCAAAATCTTAAGGCTAATTTTCATTAATTATGTTCTTTACATTAAAATAACAATTTGAAGCCTTAAGGCTAATTTTCATTAACTATGTTCTTCAAATTACAATTTAAAGCCTTAAGGCTAATTTTCATTAACTATGTTCTTCAAATTACAATTTAAAGCCTTAAGGCTAATTTTCATTAATTGTGATGTTCAAATTTAAATTTAAATTAGAAGCCTTAATGCTAATTTTCAGTAATTATGTAAAATAAAATTACAATTTGAAGCCTTAAGGCTAATTTTCATTAACTATGTTCTTCAAATTAAAATAACAATTTGAAGCTTTAAGGCTAATGTTCATTAACTATGTTCTTCAAATTATAATTTAAAGCCTTAAGGCTAATTTTCATAAATTGTAATGTTCAAATGTAAATTACAATTAGAAGCCTTAATGCTAATTTTCAGTAATTACGTAAATTAAAATTAATAATTTGAAGCCTTAAGGCTAATTTTCATTAACTATGTTCTTCAAATTCAAATACCAATTTGAAGCCTTAAGGCTAATTTTCATTAATTTTGACACTATTTTGTGCTTTTAGTTAAGAAAAGCAATCGAAGACGCGAATTCAGGTATACCACCAGTCCACGCAGACATAAACCCAACAGTATCAGTGTCCAGTCTAACCAAAAGTGACGCTGAAACGGAAATCCTAAAGGACGAAGATAAACTAAACTCTATAAGCGTAATCACAGACGACAAATCTAAGGTTGAAAACGTCTAAGGTTGAAAAGTAGAGCCAGGAAGCTTGCGTTTTTTCTTTATTCAATTCAAATTAGAGGTTAACTGCGAAAGTTCTGGCCCTATTTATGATAAATAAATACTTTTATGCAATTAAATGCAATGTTTATAAGTTTATCGTTGTAATTATTAACATTAATTATTGTGATAGTCTCGTCAATCTAGGGACGTGACCATTAATACAAAGTGATCTATGGATTGCTATATATTTTTATTTTTTTTGTTTAAGTAGGATTTTACGGCTGGCCGTAGCCCAAATTAGATATTTATTTTTATTAATACATTTACGAGGATTTTACATATTAATTTTAAATATTAATATGTATTGTGTATTTATTGAGGAGACTAATTTTAAAGGCCACATATTTTGTAAGCAAAATGGACCCGTAATTTATGCTCAAAAAAATTAAATTGTTATGCACAATTTTCGATCAAATATACGCCATTTTGCTTAATTTCGACAAAATATCCAAACATTGTGACCAAGTTGTGCCAATATAATCAAACGCAATAAATATAGTTAATAAATAATTATAACTTATAAATACCGTTTAAAATCCAACATTCCATCTGTCTAAAATCTAGACCGGTAATAATGCTATCAAATATATTATATTGAACTGAACAAATTCAACTGCGTAAAATGTACATAAAATTATAAATAAACTAAACACAATTGTTAATTAGTAATGTAATTTTGTAAATATTGTATAGTTGTGTACGGAAATCTTAAAATGAAAATGCAAAAAAAAGACAATACAAATAATAATTTATTTTATTTTACATATTATTTGAGTTTGTTATTATTAGAAATACAAATTTTAATGATAAGTATTAAAAATATTTATTTGTCCATAGAAAACCACCCGTGCAAGCATTTAGGAACTGGCCCGGGCGTGGAAAACACAGTTCTGCTGATTTCCTTCATTGTTTTTGCATTTATAATCATCAAACACACTTCAGACTCATTGCTCTTCCCAAAAACAGCTGCGCTGACGATAACTCCGTCATCTTCATCCTAAAAAACCGCCATTTTCATCAATTTCCAAAAATTGACATTTTCTATTTTGGCCGTAAAAAATCTTAGAATCGTTTTTTTTTTAACTTTTTGGGCACAAATTGCATCTATATACTCCCTAAAATCCAGAAAAAAATACCCGAAGCTCCTAAGTTCATTTGCGGCCGAGAAAAACGGGAAAGAAGGGTCACTTTAATCTTGCAATTGAGGAATCGTGAATCAAAAGGTGTGAGCAACTTTTCGGGGCTTAGGTGTCAATTTAGAGGCTCGGGTATTTTTTTCTGGATTTGGGAGGTTTTGTAGATGTGATTTAAAAAAAAAAAGTCTGAAAAATGTCAAGGGAAGCATTTTTTACGGCCAAAAAGGTATTGACCAAATCTATGGTACGAACCTGTCCTTCAGGATTTGGGACGAAAATTGGCTCGCTTGGATAGAGACCTTTTTCGCTCCAAGTTACCCGAGTTTTAGTTGCAGTATCGACCTTTATAACCTATAAATATATCCTGAATATAGAATTCAAGTGTATCAGGCGTTTTGATTCTTCGACAAAATATACCAAAAATAAATATTCCCGAGACTAAATATCAAAAAAAAGTCCATAATAAAAGGGCGCAACACGGTAAAAAGCTTATTTATTTATTAAAATTTTAGATTCTGAAGCCGTAGCTCCTTAAGAGCCTTACAAAATGAATACAAAAGAGATAAATATCAATAATAACAAATAAAATAGTAATAATAATAATAATGTTAATAATAAATAACGTTGTCTCAAAGCAAAGTCGATATAAATTATAATTTGCTTAGTACAAATGACTATAGCTGATAAAACAAAAAACAGAAAAGAAATAAAAGAAATAAATAAGCTTAGGGTAGAAGTACCGTTTTTGGCCACCTTAGCACCATTTTTGGCCAGTTAACATTTGAATTAATTTATAAAAAATTATAATAAGGAAAAAGACCCAGTTATTGACACTGGCCTAGTTGTTTGACACTTGCAATTTTATTCTAATTAAAAAAATTAGAAAAACGGTTGACCCTGAAGGCCATCCCTGCAACTTCCCGCTAATTCCATACTTAGGCGCTTAAAATTGCACCAATGACGTTTTTGAGCTCTTCGAGCTTAAAAATACAATTTATGGGTTATTTTGAGCTCTCCGAGCTCAAAGAGATTGCTTTCCTATGCTTTTGAGCTCTTCGAGCTCAAAAGTCTGATAGAGATTTGATAAGACACTATTTTTTGAATTTTTAAACCGCAAAAACTTTTGAATGAATAAACCGATTTTCACGCGGTTAGAAGCATTCAACGCAGTTTTTCAAGCCTCACAAAGAATTTTAAATTTTAAATTGATCGCGCTAGGAATTTCGGAGTTATTCCGAAAATAGTATATTACACACCTAGGGAAGTAAAGTAAGAAATGTCTCAGATCACATGTAATTGTTGGCCGAGGCGAAGCCGAGGTCAACAAACATGTGATCTGAGGCTTTATTTACTTCCCGAGGAGTGTATACTATTTTTGTCCGACGAAGGTGGAAAGCGGCAACTTAGTTTAGCGCAGCGGGACGAAAGCTGCCACTTTCCGCCCGGAGGGCAAAAACACTTTTCGGTTTTCTTTCGTTCACGATATCTCTCGAACGAATCAACCGATTTTGACCGGACTGGTGGCGATCGACGTGGTTTTTTGAGGTTAAGAGCTGATTAGTTTTTGGAATTGAACCATAAAGCCGTTTAAAAGTTATTGCAAAAAAACCACATTTGAAAAAAATTTTTTTTTCAGTTTTTTGAAGATTTCTCAAAATCTATTGATCTGAATCGGTCCAAATAGTTTTCAAAATCTAAGTTTGGTCAAGCCCTTTTGAATGGCACCAACCGCGATGAAATCGGTCAAGCCGTTCAAAAGTTATAAGCGGTTCACATACTTTCACACACACACACACACACACACACATACATACAGACACCGTGACAACCTCGCGGGGATAGTCAGAGAAGCTTCCTGTGACCTTCAAACGTCGAGACCTGATGAAAACTCGATTTTTGCAAAACGGGGTGAAAACAATAACTTCCCGATTTTTGAAAATCTTCGATTTTCTTAGCGGGAAGTTAAAAATTAAATGTTTTCAAAGAACCTATTTTCTTAAACTTTATAGCTCAAAAATTATGTTTATTTATTTATTACAGTTGATTTGTTTTTTTTAATTAAAATAAAATTGCAAATGTCAATAACTAGTCCAGTGTCAATAACTGGGTCTTTTACCTTATTATAACCATATTTTTGTTGAATTTCAAAAAATTTATATTAAAATAAAGTGAGATCATAATGGTTTATTATTATAAATTCATTTCTATCGTTTATTTGAACAATAAATGGCCATAAACAGTACTTCTACCTAATGTGTTGGTAATTTAATTATTTAAGATATTTTGTCGGAAGATCAAGAATCATGATACCGAATCCAAGATATAAAACAAAGCAGCATTAGGTATGATTAATTACCGTTCCGGGATTATCAAGATCAACATCGCTGGAAATAGCGTAGAAATAACGATACTCTTTACCGAGAAGTTCGTAATTGAACCTTGGAGTTTCGCAACCCAGATCGCAAATTAGTTCTGGTTTTACGAAAATTTTTCCGTCGGGAAGTTTATAAGCTGATGCTTTGCGGCTTAACATATCCTTTGTGTCTCTAATGTTACAATTGTTTTTGTTGTCATTAGAATTGAGAGTTTGGTGGACAGATTCAATCTTAATCAAATTATCCTGGCTTGTATGATCATATCCATCTTTTGGCTTGCCAATCGGCAAAATGAATCTCAAAGGCCGTCCGCGGAACAATTCAGCGTAATTAGGATTTTTGTGCATATTTTTAATCGATTCTATGTACATGCAGTCAAGCATTTTAGCGTCTTTATAGCAGCACAAATCAAGAACAATGTAATCTTTATCAAGCGTTTCAAATTGATTTATAGTGTGGAAGAAAAAGAATTTTTCAGCGGTAAATGTTCTTTTTAATTTCCCGTCGGTTCTTGATATTAGATGAATAAGCGTCTAGAAATACATTTATGATTAATGTATTGCTAAAAACTAAACAATAGTTATAATAGAAATTTTTCCAAAAATTTCAAAACTCTGTCACTGGGCTAAGGAATTGGAATTGAGCAGCCGGGTGAATTTTAGTGGATTAAGGACACTTTCGGCGACAATTTTTGTTGAGAAAGTTTTTTTATAGCGATTATAGGTCTTGAGATATCGAAGGTTGAAGATTTCTAATGAAAAAAAGGGTGTTAATTATGAAAGTTCAAAATTTGGATTTTTGGGCAGGCTTTAAATGTTCATAACTTTGGAAATAATTGATATTTTCGAACCGGACGAATTTTGTAGTAAAAAAGAGAATTTTAGCTACAAATTTTGTGAAAAAAGTTTTTTCATAGCGATTATAGGTCTTGAGATATTAAAGGTTGAAGATTTGTAATGAAGAGGTGGGTGTTAATAATGAAAGTTCAAAATTTGGATTTTTGGGCAAACTTTAAATGTTTGTAACTTTTTAAATAATTGAAATTTTTGAACTGGATAAATTTTGTAGTAAAGAGGAGAATTTTTGCTACAAATTTTGTTCCAAACTTTTTTTTTAGGACCAATAGTTTCTGAGATAGAAATTAAAGAAAATTAAAAGTGAGTAAAATTGAAATTTTGGATTTTTGGGCAAACTTTTAATGTTCATAACTTTTTAAATAATTGAAATTTTGGAACAGGATAAATTTTGTAGTAAAGAAGAGATTTTTAGCTACAAATTTTGTCCCAAAATTTTTTTATAGGACGAATATTTTTCAAGATAAAAATTAAAATTTAATTTTTGGAAAAATTTGGATTTTTGGGCAATTTTTAAATGTTCTTAACTTTTTGAATAATTGAAATTTTGGAACAGGGCAAATTTTGTAGTGAAGAAGAGACTTTTAGCTATAACTTTCGTCCCAAATTTTTTTTTTAGGGCCAATAGTTTCCGAGATAAAAATTAAAGAAAATTAAAAGTGAGTAAAATTTAATTTTTTGATTTTTGGGCAAATTTTAAAAGTTCATAACTTTTAAACTAATTGATATTTTGGAAACGGACAAATTTTGTAGTAAAAAAGAGAATTTCAGCTACAAATTTTGTAGAAAAAGTTTTTTTATAGCGATTATAGGTCTTGAGATATTAAAGGTTGAAGATTTGTAATGAAGACGTGGGTGTTAATAATGAAGTTCAAAATTTGGGATTTTGGGCAAACTTTAAATGTTCATAACTTTGTAAATAATTGATATTTAGGGACCAGACTAATTTTGTAGTAAAGAAGAGATTTTTAGCTACGAATTTTGTCCCAAAATTTTTTTCTAGGACGAATATTTTTCAAGATAAAAATGAAAGAAAATTAAAATTGAATTTTTGGAAAAATTCTGATTATTTGGCAAACTTTAAATGTTCATAACTTTTGAACTAATTGATATAAATTGATATAAATTTTTTTTTAGGACCAATAATTTCCGAGATAAAAATTAAAGAAAATTAAAAGTGAGTAAAATTGAATTTTTGGAAAAATTTGGATTTTTGGACAAACTTTAAACGTTCATAACTTTCGAACTAATTGATATTTAGGGACCGGACTAATTTTGTATTAAAGAAGAGATTTTTAGCTACAAATTTTGTCCCAAAATTTTTTTCTAGGACGAATATTTTTCAAGATAAAAATGAAAGAAAATTAAAATTGAATTTTTGGAAAAATTCTGATTATTTGGCAAACTTTAAATGTTCATAACTTTTGAACTAATTGATATTTAGAAACCGGAAAAATTTTCTAGTAAAGAAGAGACTTTCTCTAAACAATAGTTATTTACATTTTGATCATCATGCCACTTGAGGCAAGTACAGAGCGGCTGGTTCATCAAATGACACTTGACCATCTTGGTGAATGAAATAGCCAGCGGCTGCTCGATGATAACGAAGTAGTTATCGGTAATTCCAAAAGTGTGCATGTAGGATGGATTCATGCGCCATCTAGCAGGGACGCTACCAACTATCTCGGCTTGGTCGAACATCGATTTGTCTTTAACATCAAACATTAATTGTAAGACATCAAATTTAAAATAGAAAGTAAGCTAATCTAATGATTAGCTTTGATAAGCAAATCTATTGATTAATTTTGGGTACCAGCGTTCCGAGCAATTGGGAACTTGATGACGCTATATTCCGGGCCCTTGGAACCCACACTTAGTCCCACATTGAAAACAGTCCCATCTTTGATCACATGTGGGTGCGATGTGTGGTTTACAATACCCACGTGTTTCGAGATGTTGACCTTTTTCTTGGTTTCTAAAGTTACTGGGTCGATTTTGTGGACTACTGGGAATTCCGTGAATGTGTAGAACTCATCGTCGAAAGGGTAGACGGATATCATTGTGTTGTCTGATGCGTTGTCTGCTGGGTTGAAAATAGCAGAAACTCTACGAAAGTTTCAATTTTTATTAATTCTTCCTAGTTTATTGTAAATCCAAGTGTTTTACACTGTTAAAAAAGCGGTGTTAAAATGGACTCATTTTGACACCGCTATGTAACACCTGTGTATTAACACCGGTGTAGCGGTGCTCTTTTGCGGTGTTAAAAATCCGGTCCTAAACCGGTGTAATATCGGTGTTAAACCGGTGTAATACCGGTGTAACAGTAGAATAAATTTACACCGTATTGGAGTATGAATATTACATGATCAATAAAACACAATTAATATTCAATATTTATCAAAATAAGACAAGTAACATTTATTTAAGAATTTTCAATTTATTAAATTACGCAGAAATCGATTTAATGAATGTTATACAACAAGTTAAATAGTATTTACAATATTAGATGTTTAGGAACAATATAATAATTATTTTTATCGTAACCATGATGTTTCTCATAGTATAATGGATGTTTTAAACATGACAAATCTACAGCTGTGCAAAAATAAATTATCTATATGAAAATCATTTAAAAAACGTTCAAAATTGTCGTAAAATTATTCTAAAAATGTTTCAAATTTGTTGTAAAAACACTAAATCTGTCCAAAAAATGTTCCAAAATTGACTCAAAAATATCCGAAAAATGTCTCAAAAGTATTCAAAATTTGTTCTCAAATAGTTAAAAAAATGTTTTAAGATTATTCAAAAAAGGTTCCACATAAGGTTTAAGGGGTTATACGCAGTTGCAAAGCTAAAAAAACAACATTTTTTTATGAATTTTTTCTAGACACAGTTTTTAATTATCAATTACAAGTGATGGTTATTTAAATAGTGCCTACTTAGTAACTAGTTAGTAACTAATTAGTAACTAGTTTGGTGCTTCCTATTTTTGACTACTGTGCCGTAGCTCTCACTAACCTAAATCAGGGCCTTGAGAAAAAGCTGAAAGTTGCTCTGAACAACTGTGCGCGCTTTGTGCTGCGTAAACGACTTGGAGAACACATTAATGGACCGCGGCTTGATGTTGGGTGGCTTTCGCCATATCATCGTCGGCTTCACCTGATGGGCTGCATTTATTACGGAATGTTAGTCGTGAATAAAAATGCTTTGTTAAAGGATAGAATAAGGATGAACCATAATGTCGCGAGACATAGGGACAATAATCTGACTGATACACTTCTGGCGCCGATTCCACGTACTTCAATTCTTCAGCACTCCTTTGTGGTTCTGGGGACTTCCTTTTGGAATTCCTTGCCCCCATCAATAACAGCAGCTGACTCACTAGCAATATTTAAAACAAGTTGTTATAAACACTTATTAGCTACTGAGCGTGCCGATCTCTAAGTGTCTCTTATACGAATAAGAAAAATTTTGATTTTTGACAAAATGGCGTCTATTTGTAAAAAATTTTGCGTTTTTGTTGAAAAACAATTTTCCAAATTGTTAAAAAAAAAATAGTAATAATTTTTTTGAATCTTATTCCTTCGTCCAATACCTGCATTAATCTATCCTGTAAAAGAATTCACCATATTTTTTGATTTCAGATAATCCAAACCACCGAAATAGAGATCACCGCCAAGGGCCTTTTTTTTAGAGGTCGTTCAGAACATCTTCTACAGGAGCGGTGCACATTTATATTTTTACATGATTGACGCACTATTGTATTCTTGAAAGTAGGCTCTATTTAAATAACCATCACTTGTAATTGATAATTAAAAACTGTGTCTAGAAAAAATTCATAAAAAAATGTTGTTTTTTTAGCTTTGCAACTGCGTATAACCCCTTAAGGACATAATTTCAACTAAATTGCTTCAAATAAATTGCATTGATTCTAAAATTATCTTAGAAGTATTCCGGAAATTAAAAAAAAAAATTAGGAAAACGGTTGACCCTAAAGGCCATCCTTGCAACTTCCCGCTAATTCCATACTTAGGCGCTTAAAATTCCACCAATGACGTTTTTGAGCTCTTCGAGCTGAAAAATACAATTGATGGGTTATTTTAAGCTCTCCAAGCTCAAAGAGATTGCTTTCCTAAGCTTTTGAGCTTTTCGAGCTCAAAAGTCTGATGGAGATTTGATAAGACACTATTTCTTGAATGTTTAAACCGCAATAACTTTTGAATGAATAAACCGATTTTTACGCGGTTAGAAGCATTCGACGCAGTTTTTCAAGCCTCACAAAGAATCTCAAATTTTGAATTGATCGCGCGAGGAATTTTGGAGTTATTCCGAAAAAACACTTTTTTCGGTTTTCTTTCGTTCACGATATCTCTCGAACGAATCAACCGATTTTGACCGGACTGGTGGCGATCGACGTGGTTTTTTGAGGTTAAGAGCTGATTAGTTTTTGGAATTGAACCATCAAGCCGTTTAAAAGTTATTCCAAAAAAACCACATTTAAAAAAATTTTTTTTTTCAGTTTTTTGAAGATTTCTCAAAATCTATTGATCTGAATCGGTCCAAATAATTTTCAAAATCTAAGTTTGGTCAAGCCCTTTCGAATGGCTTCAACCGCGATGAAATCGGTCAAGCCGTTCAAAAGTTATAAGCGGTTCACATACTTTCACACACACACACACACACACACACACACACATACATACATACATACATACAGACACCGTGACAACCTCGCGGGGATAGTCAGGGAAGCATCCTTTGACCTTCAAACGTCGAGATCTGATGAAAACTCGATTTTTGCAAAACGGGGTGAAAACAATAACTTCCCGATTTTTGAAAATCTTCGATTTTCTTAGCGGGAAGTTAAAAATATTTACACCGATTTCGGTGTTGAATTTAACACCGGAATTTTTAACACCGTACACCGCATGGACTCACACCGGTTTTTTTTTACAGTGTAACAAAACACACATAAAGTGTTTTGTTTCTATCTTAAAGAATTATAGTCACTTTTAAAACACTTCCACGTGTTTTAAATTTCCTATTTTAAATGCCCATTTGTAGTCATTTTTAAAACACTTGGATTTACAGTGTAGAAATGAAATTAAGTTTTTGGCTAATAATTAGCTAGTTTAACTAGACTTGCCAGTTATTGGTTAGATTCGAGTGAAAATTTGATTATTTCTACTAGGATTGGATTAAATAATTTTTGCGAAAGACAATTACCGATGGAAAATACTTTGGCAAGGATCCGGAGCTGCTTTTGTTCCGAATTCCGTCAAGACAATTCTTTGGGCTTGTTGGTTTCTTTTGTAAACGTCTGTTTGGATAAAGCGCCTTTGGTACGTCACTTTTCCGTCAGAAATGTGGAACCTATCAATTAGTTTACTTTTTGTATTTTGATAATTTGGTGGGGATTAAAAATGAAGCAAAAATTTTGTAATAAATTACTAAAGAAACTCTTTAAATTTTGTAGCTAAATTATCCAGTATAATTTTTTATTGCTTAAAAATTGAGTGAGTAATTTATTAAACTGATAATTAATTATAGATAAGCTTTTTAAAGTAAAAAAAAAAAGTTACTTATACTTTAGAATTAAACTCTCTGGTAGCGAGAAATTTTAGCGATCATGCGCCACCTGTTGGATATTTTTGGTACTAAATTTTATAAAAAAATTATATTTAAGCATATTGAGCCCTGTTAATCTAAATATATCCTAATAAGGTCTATTTTCATAACATGTCATAGCAAAATATTATTTAATTAGAAAATTATGTGATTAAATTGGAAAAAAATATTTATTTTGGATTTTTTAGGAGAATTTCCACGTCAATTATAGTATATTACTTTTAAATTGATTGAATAATTTATTAAACTGATAATTAATGACAGATAAGCTTTTTAGAGAAAAAAAAAATAATTATTATTTATATTTTGAAACTTAACTCTCTAGTAGTGAGAAAATTTAGCGATCATGCGCCACCTATTGGAAATTTTTGGTACTAAATTTTATAAAAAATTAATATTCATGCTTATTAAGCTTTTTTAACCTAAATATGTTCCTAATAAGGTCGATTTTAAAAAAAATTTTCAATTTATGCAAAAAAAAAGTAAATTAAAAAGATTTTTAACTAAAAATCAATTTTATTTTGAATCGTTGATTAATTTTCTACATTTCAGCTAAAAAAATCTCTTCTTAATAAACTACTTGTTCTTCAATTTTCTAAATCAAAATTTATATTAAAATAAAATAAAAATTTTTTTTGCTTCACTTTTAACAAACTAAAAAGAAAATTACCTGTGTAACAACGCAGAGCTGTCAAACAAGTGATCAAATTCATGATCCCCAACTTTTAAATTCCCCGGTCCATTTCTTAGCAAAGTTCCTTTAAGCCATTTAGGAATCTCACCTATAGTCTTTCCAAAAATCGGCTCGACAACTTCCTTCTCACAAGATCTCATCCAAACGGAAGTATCACAATTCGGATAATAATCAACTTCTTCACCGGCATCTTTAAATTTCGGCTTGGTATTATTGTTGATATCCTTCTGTAATTTGGGCGTAAAGTATCTATCAATAGTCTTGGACCCATAACCTGATATATTATCAACCGAACGAGATTTTTTGCAAAACATTATCACGGTAACTAATCACGTAATTAAATTTTTAATTAATCACTGTCTTCGTCAATCGGTAGCCGGTTTTCAGTCGCGGAAGTAATCAGCGGTCTCAGAATAGCGGACAGAATTTTTTTAATGTGTTTCTTCGGCAAGTCCATAGTTTTATTTGGTAAAAGTTAGAACTGTTTTTTTATTGGAATGTTGTCACGACGAGTATTTAAATTTAAATTACAACACTGGCCGTGAGCGTGACCTTTTAAGGGAATCTTTATGTGACCTTCAGCCGGCTAGAGCGTAATCACTTAATCTACCCCCCTCGGTCAATTGAAGCCTTATAAACACTTTATTATTGATACACGTGTTTTTTTCGGTCTTTCCTTATTCTGCTTAGTTAGTTAGGCACGTGCTAGGTTTCCAACATTTTTAGACGTTCTTATTATTAGTTCATTTTTATTTATTCAATTATAGTTACTTCCTTGTACAAATTACTTATTTTACTCAATTTAACCATTTATTTTTGGAGTTTTTTTATTATTTACCTTGAAAACATCGAGGGAATTTTGTGGAGGTAAAAATAAAATTATTTTGGAAGGAATCCGTCGTGGGTTAACTTATGCTTATTGGCTAAGTGGTATTACTCTTTTTTAACAACGCAGACCGAACAGGGTTCGAATCTAGTTTCGGGATTCAATTTTTTTTTTATAATTAAAAAATACTATTTAAAAATTGAAAAATAATAAAAATAATTTTATAATTAATTTATTTTTTTATTTAAAATTTTATAAAATGGTGTCTTTAGTATTATATTCCTTGAACACATCAAAGAAATTTTGTGGATTTAAAAATAAAATTATTTTGAAAGGAATCCGTAATGGGTCAACTTATGCTTAGTTGCTAAGCGATATTACTCTTTTTTAACAGCGCGGACCGAACAGGGTTCGAGTCCAGTCGCGGGGTTCAATTTTTTTTATTTTTTTTTTATAATTAAAAAATACTATTTAAAAATTGAAAAATAAAAAAAAAAGTATTTTAATTTAAATTAATTTTATAATTTATTTATTTTTTAATTTTAAATTTGCTAAAATAGTGTATTTAGTATTATATTCCTTGAAAACATCAAAGAAATTTTGTGGATTTAAAAATAAAATTATTTTGGAAAAAATCCGTCGTGGGTTAACTTATGCTTACTGGCTAAATGGTAATACTCTTTTGTAATATCCCGGACCGAACAGGGTTCGAGTCCGGTCTCGGGATCCAATTTTTTTTTTTTTAAAATTAAAAAGTGATAAGTATTTTACTTTAAATCAATTATATAATTTATTTATCTTTTTAAAATTTTTAAAATAGTGTAAATTTTTTAATAAAAATATTGATATCTATTATATGTTAAAAGTTATTTTTAGTGTTTTTATAAATAAATTTATATTTTTAGAGAAAAATATTATTTTTTAAATAATTTATTGTAATGTTAATGAAATATGTAAATTAATCAATATTTGTAAGAATTATACAATAATTTATTGTTTTCCGGGTTATAAATCATGAAACTGATTAATAAATATTAAAAATAATTTTTTCTTTAATTTAAAATCTAAAAAGAAATAATAAACAAGATTAAATTTAATAAATTAGCAAAATTATTTATTATAATTCTGTCAATAAATAAAAAAGTTATAATAAATGTATGCTATAAATAAAACTCGTGAATTTTAAATACAAATAAAAATATATTACTTACCGGAAAAAATTCAGAAATTCTGTGAATTTGACTAGTTACCGTCCGGATGCTAATCACAAAATTAGGAGATTTTCTGAGATATTTTTCTGAGCCGATTGTTTTGTAAACATTGCAAATAGATCGCAACATTGCAAGTGTCGTATTATTAGCACACAATAGACGCATTTTTTTTTTATTATTTATTGATTGTATTGATGATTAGGTAAACAAACTCTTATTTATAGTTTTTTTAGTTCTAGAATAACTAATTTTATAATTGTAATGCAAACTTCATAACAATAACAAACTTATACGGAGTAACAACTTGTAGGTTAATGCATTTTATGAATTTTTCATGTTTACGGACGACCAGTAATGCAGAGAATTGTGTGACCATGACATTTATTACTTTTATTGCATATAATTTAAGATTATTTAATTAAGTATTATTATTTTTATTTTTATTTATGATGAAAAAAAATTAAATAATTAAATTTTATTAAAATTATTATTAATTAAGCTTTTAATATACTAATTTTAAAATATTAAAGCTGTCAAAATTTTTTTATTTGGTTTTATATTTTTAATGTAAACTTTATTCACAATTTTTGCGGTTTTTGTCATTTTTGTTAATTAACAATAAAAATTATTAATGTAAAATTATTGAAAATTAAAAAAAAAATATAGAATAATCGAAAAAAAAAATTGGGATTGAACCAAGCCGGGAATCGAACCCAGATCTTTAATATTACATGTTAGATGCTTCTAAATTTAAATAAATTTTAGAAATTTAAATTGCGCGCACTAATTTTAAACCAGTAAGGAATTAAGGTCCATTTTTTCAATTATTATCAAGAATTTCGATACTAAACTAACTTCACTTTAATAATTTATTTTATATTATAGGATAAAAAATATCTATAAAAAAAAAAAATAAAATTACATAATTATAGAAATGATATAAAATCAGAAAAAAATTGTTTTTAGGTCTGAAATAAATCAAATTTTGGTTTCAATTAAATCAATCATTATTTTTTAGGAATTGACGATAATACCCAAGCTATGGTACCTAAGTGCACAATTTATTTTGTAACTAAACAATATGTAAAAATGTAATTTTATAAAAGTTATGTACAATATATCAAACGTAAAGTTATGTGATCCTTAGTGGCTTTTAGCTGTTGAATTTAAAAAAAAAAATAAATAATAGCAGGTCCTTAGAGGTATTCGTAAAGACCAGGGTTCGAAACCCGGCTCGGTCTAATACCAATTTTTTTTTTTTTTTTTTTTTTTTTTATATACTTTTTAGTATATAATATATATTTAACTTTTAAATCTCATTATTAATCTACCAAAAAGTCAAAAATTTTTAATCAATTGTAACAATTTAAATTAAAAATTTTAAAATAATTATTTCAGTCAAATTAAAAGATTGTAGGGGCTTTTTTAATACATAAAAATTGATATTAAAATCTTGGATATATCAATTAATTCTTCTTATTATTATTGTTATAAAACAAATTTCTAAAACAAATTGACCTATTTAAAAAATTATTTAATAATAAATATTTACATCAAAATGAGTTTAATAAAGGGAAAAAAAAAGTTTACAGATTACTTTCAAAATCACATGACGAGTCACATGGATGTTTTGTCTGAGATATGATAAAGCCCGAGGAGAGGTATTTGGACTGAGGCACGTGACGACTCATCACATGTAAATAGTATAATGTACAAGTATTGATAAATATATCGCTATCAATATTGTTCATTATATTATTATTATTATTATATTATTATACTGAACCTTTGACTTGCAAAATCAGCTTTCTCTAACATAGACCCGCGGAAAAAATAAATAAATTAAAAAATCTATGATTGCAATAAATGCCGCGCTTTTAATTCCTATGATCTGAATCTATCCCTTGTTAATTAAAAAGCAATTATGTAAGAGTAACAGTTCGCTCAATATCCTCGTGATTGATAAGCTAGCTATCGTTATTTGTCTTGTAATTAATTTATTGGATAAAAATCCATACGGAGGATTAAAAACCGGATAGATTGATTTACAATTTGATAAGAAGGATTATTATCTAGCGAAATCTTTTTGTTATATAGGTTACGGTCGGCTATTATATAGCGTGTGGCATTTGATGTGTTGGATTGGAAGGTGATGTAATCGATTGTAATTGCCGCCACGCAGTCTGATGATTTTACATTTGAATTTATTAGTTTTTAATAATTCTATTTTTTTATAGATAACTTCTAGCTCTTGCGTTATCTACAGGTCAATTTGGATATTTTTCATGGAAATAGAAAGTTTGTAATCTTCTTGAACTATTAAGTCAATGAACTTTGGGTCAAGCTTCCTTATAAATTATAAAATAAATTTTTTGCGTAAACAAATTCGATGTTTTTTTTCAAGATTTGAATTTCCAAATTTTTACAAATTATTTGAACCTCTGTAACTTTGTGAGGAATTTTAATTGAGGAGCTGGGTTAATTTTGGGGGATTAAGGAAGCTTTGGGCTACAATTTTTGTTAAGAAAGTTTTTTTATAGCGTTTATAGGTCTTGAGATATTTAAAATTGAAGATTTGTAGTGAAAAAGTGGGTTTTAATAGTGAAAGTTCAAAATTTGGATTTTTGGGCAGGCTTTAAATGTTCATAACTTTGAAAATAATTGATATTTTGGAACCGGACAAATTTTGTAGTAAAGAGGAGACTTTTTGCCACAACTTTTGTTTCAAAAATTTTTTTCTAGGACGAATATTTTTCAAGATAAAAATTAAAGAAAATAAAAATTGAATTTTTGGAAAAATTTGGATTTTTGGGCAATTTTTAAATGTTCATAACTTTTTTAATAATTTAAATTTTGGAATCGGATAAATTTTGTAGTAAAGAAGAGAATTTTTACTACAAATTTTGTTCCAAATTTTTTTTTTTAGGACCAATAGTTTTCGAGATAGAAATTAAAGAAAATTAAAAGTGAGTTAAATTGAATTTTTGGATTTTTGGGCAAACTTTTAATGTTCATAACTTTTTAAATAATTGAAATTTTGGAACCGGATAAATTTTGTAGTAAAGAGGAGAATTTTTACTACAAATTTTATCCCAAAATTTTTTTTAAGGACGAATATTTTGTAAGATAAAAATTAAAGAAAATTAAAAGTGAGTAAAATTGAATTTTTGGAAAAAAATTAAGATTTTTGGGCAAACTTTAAATGTTCATAACTTTTGAAATAATTGATATTTTGGAACCGGACAAATTTTGGAGTAAAGAAGAGACTTTTAGCTACAATTTGTATACCAAACTTTTTTTTTAGGGCAAATATTTTCCGAGATAAAAATTAAAGAAAATTAAAAGTGAGTAAAATTAAATTTTTGGATTTTTGGGCAAATTTTAAATGTTCATAACTTTGGAAATAATTGATATTTTGGAACCGGATGAATTTTGTAGTAAATAAGAGACTTTTTTCTACGAATTTCGTCCTAAATTTTTTTTTTAGGACGAATATTTTTTAAGATAAAAATTAAAGAAAATTAAAAGTGAGTAAAATTGAACTTTTGGATTTTTGGGCAAATTTTAAATGTTCATAACTTTTGAACTAATTGATATTTTGGAACCAGAAAAATTTTGTAGTAAAGAGGAGACTTTTAGCTACAATTAATGCTTTGAATTTTATCTTCTAGGACCAATATTTTTTAAGATAAAAATCAAAGAAAATTATAAGTGAGTAAAATTGAATTTTTGTAAAAATTTGAGTTTTTGGGCAAACTTTAAGTGTTTATAACTTTTGAACTAATTAAATAATAAAATAAAGAGGTAAGTAAAATAAAGATTAAATAATAAAATAAAGAGGAGAGCTACAAATTTAGTTTCAAATTTTTTTTCTAGGATAAATATTTTTTAAGATAAAAATTAAAAGTGAGTAAAATTGAATTTTTGAAGAAAACTTTTAATAACTCTTAAGGTGACTTAAATAAATTTAATTAACCTTATCACAAATTCACAGTGACCTACAACTACCCCAAATTAACAAATTGATAAATTGGAGATAAACATCACCCGTCAACAATATTATTATGACCTTGTGTAACATTTGTAATCCATTTAGCCGACCTCGGAATGCACGGAGCATTTAGTTCCAATCAGCGAAAAAATTAACATTCTCATCGTTAATATAAAACGAGTTTCCATCATCAACATCAACATCAACTGGAAAAGCTTGAGAGTCATCAAATATGTGCTTCACGTCTGCCAGTCTTTCAGGGAAATAAAAAAGTCATATCCTTCGGTGCAGTCCTGCACACGCAATAATCACGCACCTCGTGAAAGTTTTGCAATAAATCCATGCACGAGAAAGTGATGCAATAGGAATAAATACTTCTTTTTTTTTAAAAAAAAAAAAAAAAGGATAATATTTATATTGATATTTAATTTAATTTACACGGTTTATATTTATAGCCGACCAGTTCATAAATATAAGCAATGAGTAAAATTAATACAATAATGATAACAAGCTATGCTCACATATAAATAAAT
Source organism: Cotesia glomerata (assembly GCF_020080835.1). Lineage (NCBI taxonomy): Eukaryota > Metazoa > Arthropoda > Insecta > Hymenoptera > Braconidae > Cotesia > Cotesia glomerata. Next base: position 25,688,575 of record NC_058164.1, read on the forward strand.
ATTTTTTGATTTATTTTTATATACTGGCTTCGAATTTATATTGAAGGTAATTTTATTACCTTTATTATTGACGGGAAAATTTTCCAGGATTTTATTTAAAATGTTTCTAACCGTTAAAGTGCTGAATTTTTTATTAAAAAAAAATATATCAACAATAATAATAATTATTAATTTTAAAAGTTTAAAACATCAAATTTTATAAATAAATGTTGATGTAAGATTCATTTCATTAAATTTTTATTATTATTTTTATTTTTTAAAAATAATTATAATAATAATAATACTCCAAATTCGTTGAAATAATGATAAAAAATTTATTAATTAATTATTAATCAATTATTAAGTCATTATTAAAATTTGATATTTTTTAATAATAATAATAACTAGCAACCTTGCAGTCACTACGTGACTGCAGTGAATTGTGGACTATGAATAAATAAAATTTTACTTTAATAAATAATGACTTTTGTTAAATTGCAGTGTAATTTTTTAAATATTGACATTTTTAAAGATATAAGCTCATCATGATGTTACACTCATCAAGAGCTTTCATTTGAGTACCCACATCAATTTTTCATATATTTTTTATATATACATATATATAACATATATAAATATATAAAATATATGAAAAATTGATGTGGGTACTTAAGTGAAAGGTCTTGATGAGTGTAACATCAGGATGAGCTTATATCTTTGAAAATGTCAATAGTTCACAAGATATTTGTTAAATTGCACTGTACTTTCTTAAATATTGAGCTTTTTAAAGATATAAGCTCATCCTGATGTTAAACTAATCAAAAGCTTTCATTTGAGTACCCACATCAATTTTTCATATATTTATATATATTATATATATGTATATATGAAAAATATATCAAAAATGCATGTGGGTACTCAAATGAAAGGTCTTTATGAGTATAACATCAGGATGAGCTTATATCTTCAAAAATGTCAATAGTTCACGAGATACAAGGTAATTTCTTAATTTTGGGCCTAATGATTATTATCGAATGCAGCCGAAATACTTATCATCATAAATTAACTATTTAATTTGTGAGAATGATATGAAACCTTGAAAAAGCACAAATTCAAATTAAGATCTTTGCAATGACACATTATTATTATTATTATTATTATTTTCATTTTTTAGAAATAATAATAATAATAATATATTTTTTTAATTTAAAGGATCAAATAGAATATGTAAATAAATATAAATGTGAAATTTATAAAATTAAATTTTTGTTATTATTATTATCATTATTAATATTATTATTATTATTATTATTATTATTATTATTTTTATTTTTATTTTGATTTTGATTCTTTAAAAAAAATAGTAAATATACTCTAAATTTGTAAAAATTGTTATTATTAATATTAATTTAATATTTTTATATAATAATAATAATAATAATAATAATAATAATAATAATAATAATAATAATAATAATAATAATAATAATAATAATAATAATAATAATAATAATATAAAATAATAATAATAATAATAATAATAATAATAATAATAATAATAATAATAATAAAATAATAATATCATCTAGCGATTAGAATTATAAGAATAATCTATTAAACGATAATTGTGTAATATAAAACGACGATAATTATATTAAGCATTCACAGTTTGATTTAAGTTTAGCTTGTGAGCATGTTGATGTTTACTTTTTTATTAATTAAAATTAATCAATAATTTTTAAAAGTTAAAAAATGGTTAAAAATTATGATACATTCGAGGGAAGCGGCCCATCAGGGTGAGTTTTGATAAAAATTTAATTTTAATGAGCTGTTAATTGAACTAAGTGAATTGAGTAAAATGAGCGATTAATTACGAAACTCATGCTAATTATTCAGTAAATAAGTAAATAAGCCGTGAAACGTTTAGTTGGTTATAATGTTAAAAACTATAAATATATAATATATTAAAAAAAAACTATCACGTTGCCTTCACGTTCAACATGCGTGATTATCCTCTGCTCGTGCATTAACATTTTAATATTCTAATGTATTATCTAAGTCTCGCTTTTGATGTGCTGATAAACAAATTGTTTAGTACAATTTAGACTCATTTTTATGGATTATGTGATTATATCAATAATAATAAATTTATGTTGAAGGATTATATATCTAAGTTCAATTTAACTTAAGCAAGCTTTAAAATTTTTATATTAATTTTTTTTTTAAATTGATTAATTTTTTTGAAAAAAAAAAATAAATAATTATTATAAAAATTTGGAAAATTTTTTAAGTGTTAAAGCAATAAAATTTGAATTTTTAATTAAAAAGTACAATTTTTAGTGAAAAAATTGTCTTAAAATTCTTTTTTATTGAAAAAAATCCAAGAAATTTTGAATTTTAATTTTTTTGAATCATGATAATGTAATTTTTAATTAAAATGTTATTTTTTTGTAAAAAAAAATAATTAAAAAATTTATTTATTGATAAAATTTGAATAAATTATCAAATTTGAACTTTTTAAAGCGGAAAAATTGAATTTTTAATCATTAATTAATTTTAAATACAAAAAAAAAAGCTTAAAAGTTTATTTATTCAAAAAAAGTTGAAGAAATTATCAATTTTTGGCTTTTTCGGGGGAAAAAATTAAATTTTTAATCAAAGTTCAGGTTAAATTTATAAAAATGAATCTTTAAGTGTTATTTATTGATAAAATTTGGAGAAATGATCAATTTGCGGCTTTTTTGAAGCGTAAAAATGCTATTTTTGATCGAAGTATGAATTTTTTTGTAAGAAAAGAAGTTTCAAAATCTATTTATTGATAAAATTTGAATAATTTATCAAATTTAACTTTTTAAAGCGCAATAATTTGATTTTTAATCATTATTCAATTTTAAATACAAAAAGCAAGCTTATAAGTTCATTTACTCAAAAAAATTGAAGAAATTATAAAATTTTTGGCTTTTTTTAAGCGTCAAAATGAAATTTTTGATCAAAAATCCATTTTTAGTATAAAAAAAAAGTCGTTAAAGTCTTTTTACTAAAAAATTTCAAGTTAATTATTCAATTTGACCTTTTTAGAGCGCCAAAATTAAATTTTCAATCAAAATTCGACTTAAATTCCTAAAAAATAACTCTTTAAATTTTATTTATCAGAAAAATCTTAAGAAATTACTAATTTCAACCTTATTAGTCCTCTAAAATATAATTTTTATTTAAAATTCCATTTTTGGCAACAAAAAATCCTTCAAATTAAAAAAATTCTAACTTTTGTTGAAATTATATCCCCAAAATTAATTTTTTTCTCAAACTTTACTTTATAATACCAAAAAACAAGACTCAAAATTATTTTTAGTGAATTTTTCTCAACTTTTTTAAGCATATTCTATAAAACTTTAAATGTTTTAAACTAAAACATTAAAAACTTCAATTATTAATTAAAAAAACTCTTCAAATTATTTCTTAAATACATTTTAACCTTCCAAATTATTTTTATTTTACAAAATTGCAAAATTTTCCACCAAAAATTCTTATTAAGACCTTTTTTAATTTCAATTCCCAAAAAATAACATAAATTTTATTTTTTATTAATAAAAAATGATTCAAAGTCGACTAAAAAAAAATTCCCAAAAAACCGAAAACAATTTTACAAAAAAACAGATAAAAAAAATCTAAAAAAGACGCCCTCTGAAGGTGAAAGTTTAAACCGGGCGATTGCAACGAAAAACATAAAATAAAACAAGCTGGGAATCCCCTCCACTAGCTTTAGCGGTTGAAACGTCTTTATCATGCTTTTATATATTTTTTATTTCTTTGTAGTTCGCGCTAGAGGCAAAATACACTTGTTTCTGCATAAAAGTAACTTGTACGAGTCTAACGCTCCTCAGTGAACAAAAATATCACCAATTAACTCTTAATAAATAGTAAAAATAAGAATGATAAGTTGTAAAAAGTTTTACTAAAAATAAAATAAATAAATAAATAAATTACAAATGAATCGGACGAGAAAAAAATAAAATTGTGTGACTATTTATACTTATTTGTTTGAATTAACGGCACAATGGACACGTAAGTTTACAAACTGTTGATAAATTGTATTTAAATCAATAATGTTGCTCGATTGAATCGATTATGAATATTTAATGTTATTTGCTATTTGCAATTTGTTATTCGATGTCCTTCGCTTAAATTTATTCACCAGATGTATGAAAAATTCCGCTAATTCTTTATCAAATGATAAACACACATGAGCACACAACTATTAATGTTTCCATCATTTTATTTTTATTTTTTATTTCTTTATTTCTTTATTTCTTGGGCAATATATAAGTAACTACGCGACGGGTGACTTTTTTTTAGAGCAGTGTCATTAAAATCCGTGAATTTAATTTTTGTTTTCAACTTTTGAATTATGTCACTCGTGTAATTATTGCACTGTGCGCACGTGTTGGGTAAATGCTGCCGGATTGACCTTGCGAGAGAGGGAGCATTAAACTAAGATAAAGCAAAAATAAGTTGGAAATTTTTTGTCGGTTTCTGATGACATCTTTTAGTTTTTTTGAGACTGAGAAGTTTTATCTTTTTGTTAAGTTTTATTAATGTGCTTGTTGGAAATTTTTATTTGTTTGATTTTTATCAAAAGAAATTTTTTAGAATTTTTTTGTTCTATTTAATTGATATAAAAATTTATAAATTCATAAAATTCCATTTTTTGTCGCATAAAATTTATAAATTAATTCAAATTTATTACGCAAAAAAAAAGAGACTTAAAATAGATAAATTTACTAAAATTCAATTTTTTGCACGAGAAAATTTATCAATATTTAATTTTTAAGACTGAAAATCTATAAATTTATCAAAATTCAATTTTTTGTTACGTAAAATACATCAAAATTTAATTTTTAAGACTAAAAATATAAAAATTTATTAAAATTCAATTTTTTCCACTATAAAATTTGTCAAAATTCAATTTTTTGCGCAAAAAAAATTAATAGGTTTATTAAAATTCAACGTTTAAGACTTGAAAATCTATAAATTTATCAAAATTCAATTTTTGTGGGATAAAATAAACCAAAATGTAATTTTTAAAATAAGAAATAAATAAATTTATTAAATTTCAATTTTTTGCAGCATAAAATTGATCAAAATTTAATTTTTAACGGCATAAAAGTTATAAATTTATTAAAATTCAATTTTTTGCGCTATAAAATTTATAAATTAATTAAACTTCAATTTTTTGGCTACAAAATTCATCAAAATTCAATTTTAAGACATAAAATTCATAAATTTATCAATGTCCAATTTTTTTAGCCATAAAATTTATCAAAATTCAATTTGTAAGACTTGTAATATATAAATTTATTGAAAATTCAATTTTTTACCACATAAATTTGATTAAAATTCAATTTTTACGCTATAAAATTCATGAATATCAAAATTCAATTTTTTTGGCTTAAAAATTGATCAAAATTCAATTTTTAAGACTCAAAATTTATAAATTTATTATAATTCAATTTTTTGTCCCATAAAATTAATTAAAATTCAATTTTTTCTGCCATAAAATTCACAAATTAATCAAAATTTTATTTTTGTCCCATAAAATTGATTAAAATTCAATTTTTGTGCCATAAAATTCACAAATTAATCATAATTTAATTTTTAAGACTTAAAATTCATGAATTTATCAAAATCCAATTTTTTTTAGCCATAAAACTTATCAAAATTCAATTTTTAACACCTGAAATTCACAAATTGATCAAAATTCAATTTTTTTGGCTTCAAAATTGATCAAAATTTAATTTTTAAGACTCGAAATTTATAAATTTATTATAATTCAATTTTTTGTCCTATAAAATTGATTAAAATTCAATTTTTCGTGCCATAAAATTAATAAACTAATCAAAATTTAATTTTTGTCTCATAAAATTGATTAAAATTCAATTTTTTGTGGCATAAAATTCACAAATTAATTAAAATTTAATTTTTAAGCTTTAAAATTCAAAAATTAATTATAATCCGATTTTTTTCAGCCATAAAATTGATCAAAATTCAATTTTTAACACTTAAAATTCACAAATTTACTAAAATTCAATTTTTTTGGCTATAAAATTTATCAAAATTCAATTTATTGAAATAAAATTAATAAATTAATGAAAATTAATGCCTCAAAAATTAGAATTAAGCTAAAGAATTTATAAAAACTAAATTCTTTGCTGCAAAAAATTGACCTAAAATCCTAAAAAATTAATAAACAAACAATTTAATAAAAAAGTGAAAAATTTCCGCAATAAAAATATCATAGACAAGCTAGCTCGTCTCATGAATCATCCCAGGGATGTAATAAAAAGAAATTAGTAAAATAAAATAGACGATATACGTATCCCAACCTTCCTACTTTATTTAAACTCTAGTCTTTTATTAAAGTACATAATAACCGTTTTCTAGATCATTATCTCGAACCTTACAAACTTCTTTGTTTGAAGTTACAACAATATCCGTGTCTAAGCATTAACAGAGATGCCAACATTCTTTATAAAACAATAAATTAATATAATTAACAGTATTACAGTTTATTCAACTCAAAAATTACACATTAATCAAATATTTTATCTAATCAGCAAAATAAAAACGTAAATATGGATTCACAAGTTGCAATTATAATATTACTAAATTTTATTGAGCATAAATAGATGAGGTCGCCTATTATTAGCTAACTTTGGGCAACATTTCAAACGTTTGATCGCTTATCCTTGAAATCTAATCCTCTTATATTTTTATTTTATATTGTTTATTATTCGTGCAATAAAATAAAGTCGATGATTATTAATTAGAAAAAAAAATTATTATAAATTTTGAATAAATATTTTTTTGTGATATTATTTTTTATTTCATTTAATAAGTTGTCAATGATATCAAATAATAAGTATTAAGGTGTGTGTTGATAAAATTTACAGCGTGTGATGTAATTGATAGTGACTCGAGCGTACAACAATAAACTCTACTAACAAGATTATTATTTGTTGGGATACGCTACTCTTAAAAACGTCTAATCGACGGTTTATTGGGTTTAATCGCAGATCAAATTATCATATTTCCTTGACCGGTCAATTATTCTATTTATTTTTCTTTTTAATTGATACTTAATTTTACTTTGAAATTTTAGAGACGGAAAAAAATTTAGAAAAATTTAAACTTTTATTTTTTAAGCAAAAAATAAATTACATTAATTAAAAAAAAAAAAAATTTTTTTTAAGAGAAAATTTAAGTATCTTTTGAATACTTGGGACAAAAAATTTTTTAATTCAAATTAAAAAAGTTAAAATTCAATTTTTTGTCCCAAGTATTCAAAAGGTACTTTAATTTTCTCGAAAAAAAATTTTTTTTCTTTTGAAAATCTACAAATTTTTAGCTTAAATTTTTTTAGAGAAAATTAAAGTATCTTTTGAATACTTGGGACAAAAAATTAAAAAATTCTTTTAATTCAAATTAAAAAAGTTAAAATTCAATTTTTCGCGCCATAAAATTTGTAAATTAAATTTATTTCTTAAATATTGGCGCCTTTTTTTTCTTATATACGCGCGCAATTTAAAAAAGTTTGAAAAGTCTAAAAGTGCATGCCTTATAATGCTGATTCATTTTTTAAGCTAAAAATAAGTTACGTAGATTTTTAAGAGAAAAAAAATAATTTTTTAAGAGAAAATTAAAGTTTTTTTGAATACATGGGACAAAACATATTAAATTTTTATAATTAGTTAAAAAATTATGATATTTTTAAAATTAATATTTTATTTAGTTCAAATTAAAAAAGTTTAAATTCAATTTTTGGCGCCATAAAATTATTTTTTTTTTAAATATTGGCGCCTTTTTTCTTATCATATTGCCGCGCAGTCTAAAAAAATTTTGAAAATCTAAAAGTGCACGCCTGATAACGCTGATTCATTTTTTAAGCTAAAAATAAATTGTGTAGATTTTTGAGAAAAAAAAACAAAATTTCTTTAAGAGAAAATTAAAGAATCTTTTGAATACATGGGACAAGAAATTTCAAAATTTGTTAAAAAATAATAATTATTTAAAAAATTCTTATAATTCCAATTAAAAAAATTTTTAATTCAATTTTTGCCGCCATAAAATTTATAAATTTAAATTATTGGCGCCTTTTATTTTTGTCAAATGCGCGCGCAGTTTAAAAAAATTTAGCTTGATTAAGTAGCGCCATAATTTTTACGTTAGAGAACTAAGAAATTTTTTTAAAATGTGTATCATAATAAATTTTAAAAAATTGATTAAAAAAAATATAATAGAATAATGATATGAAATACGGCACAAGTTTATCAAATTCTAGACCTAATAAAGAAAACCCGGTGTTAATATATGATTTCGTCTAGGAATTATCGTGATTACAAAACTGCTTGACCTTGACGAAGGAATAAAGCGCTCACGCGCTTTAAGGCGTGCAATTTTTACCAAAATCCAAATTAACAAATTAAAAAGCAATTTCAAAACGAATTTTACAGCAAAGCAGACTCTAAAGAGAAGGAAGCCTTGATGGTGGACACAAAGCCGCCGAAGATCCAAGGCTCCTTTGTAATGGACAAGCCACTGCCCCAAAATGGCCACCTGGAACAGGAACCAGCCAATCCGCATTTATCCCACGGGAGCGCCACCAGACAAATCCTTGCGGCGTTTGTCGCCCAATTGGGAACCGTCAATACCGGCATGGCCTTTGGATTCTCCGCCATTGCAATTCCGCAGCTAAGAGCGGTCAACAGCACCATGCCTATTGATGACGTTCAGGAGTCTTGGATTGGTAAGAAAAAATACTCTAACCCTTATCTTGTTCCAATAATTAGTTTACAAGCTCAAAAGTTACTATCTTATGATTTATAAATTAGATTTCAATATTTAGAATCGACTTTAACTACTATTATATTAAAATTCCTGTTTTCCAATGAAATATAAGTAAATTTGGCTAACTTACCACGTCTCCTAATTAAGGACAAAGATTAGGAAATATTACTTCAATGCAAAATCATTTTATATAAAATTTAGTCGGATACTAATCTGCAATCTAACTGACTTCTAATTGATACCAATCATTAAATAACTATTTTTGCAATGCAAAATTGGTTAAAGAGGTAACCTTTGCTCTTTTCACTTAGTCTTGCTCATATTTCATTGCTAAAACAAATCGCTTTAGCTATACTATCCAATAAATACAAGAATTCTCTAGATCCAACTAATTAAACCTTCTATCTTCCAGCAAGCATGTCATCAATAGGAACGCCAATAGGCTGCCTCCTATCGGGCTACCTGATGGACCAAATAGGCCGAAAGCGTTCCTTGATCATCACCGAAATCCCAGCTTTACTCGGCTGGTTGCTAATAAGCTTCGCAACCAACATCGACATGATCTACGCCGGGCGATTCTTCACCGGTCTAGGATCCGGGATGGTTGGAGCGCCAGCTAGAGTTTACACCAGCGAAGTGACCCAACCTCACTTAAGAGGGATGCTAACTGCAATTTCCAGCGTGGGAGTCAGTACAGGTGTCCTGCTAGAATACGCGATGGGTGGAGTGACCACCTGGAAGATTTGTGCGATGGTCAGCAGTCTGATTCCAGCATCAGCTTTGATCCTAATGTTCATGTTCCCGGAGACGCCTTCGTACCTGATCTCCAGGAACAAGCCCGAAAAAGCGCGTCGTGCTTTAGAACACTTTCGGGGCAGCTCTTACAACCTGACCAAGGAGATGGACACGCTTATAAACTTCTCCAACAAGAACAACCTCAAAAGACTGACCAATCCCAAGGAGATCTTGCATGCCATCATGCAGCCAAACGCTCTCAAGCCTTTCGCGCTGCTCTTCTTCTACTTCCTGATCTACCAGTGGTCGGGAACCAACGCGGTAACCTTCTACGCAGTGGATATCTTCCAGAAATCTGGTGCCACAATGAATAAGTACCTTGCTACAACAATTCTAGGCGTTGTTAGGTTACTTTCGACCATCCTGGCTTGCGTTTTGTGCAGAAGGTGCGGAAGAAGGCCACTGACCATGGTATCTTCCATAGGCTGCGGTCTGTCTATGCTAGGTCTTGGCACCTATATGTGGCTCAACGACGTCTGGAAGGCCAACAACATACCCGCTACCTTCACTTGGGTGCCAGTAGTCTGCATCTTTGCGTACACGATCGCTTGCACAATTGGATTCTTGGTGATCCCTTGGGTTATGATTGGCGAAGTGTATCCCGTCCAAGTCAGAGGCATCATCGGGGGACTCACCACCATGTCTGCTCATTGCTTTGTCTTCATGGTGGTCAAAACATTCCCGTTTTTGAGAGCGGCCATTACGGAGCATGGAACTTTCTTGCTTTACGGGTTCATTTCTTTGTTTGGGACCATTTACTTTTACATTTGCCTACCGGAGACGAAAAACAAGTCGCTCCAAGAGATTGAGGACTATTTTTCAGGCAGAAGTTCTACTCTTAAGACCGGAAGACTTTGTAGTAGGAAGAAAAGTCTGCAGATTCAAAAAGGGAATGTTCTGCCCAAGTAATTGGGCGTTTTTATAGATTTACTCTTTTTTAGATTGGTTTTATCCTTAAAAAGACAAATTATTTTGGTACTAATGATAAATTTTTAGTTAGTAATTATTGTGATAGATTATCAATAACCAAAAATGATATCAAGGCTCTGGAAGTATTCTAAGCGTGCCAAAAGCTGCTTTATACTTTTTTAATAATGTGCCAATTATGTATTAAATTTATTTTATTTTTAAGGGTTATACGACTGTCAATTTTTGATAGCTTAAATAATAAATTAATCCTTGTTAATTTATAAAGAAATTACAGCCATTTTACATCTTTTTCAAAATGGCGTAAAATATTTCCTACCTAAATTTTTAGCGTATAACCTTACAAAATCTAACCAAGCCATTTGTAAATAAAATTACAGACTGTTCAACCATTTAAAATCTTTAACGCCTTTTTCAAAATGGCGTCAATTATTCCTAAATTTTTAGCCTATAACTTTACAAAATCTAACCAAGCCATTTGTAAATATTAAAACTAAGACTTAAAATTAATTTATTGTAAAGTATTTATAATAAAACTCCAGAATTATTCTTAACAACCATTTTATTTACTTTATTTACTTTATTTAATATTACATTAGATACTTTTAAAGCTTATAAAAATTCAATCCAAAGTGAGCCTAGGGCGATTGAGTCTTCTAAGCTTCTTCTCTTCCTCTTCCTGCATAAACTTCTTTACCATCGATTCGGACATGACTTCTCCCTTCCATACATTGGGGATCCTAACATTGTCCAGGATATCCAATCTGGAGCGGATGTAAGTTGCCGGGTCAAACCTCTCAGCCCTCCGGATCTGAGCTAACATTTCCCGGTGGAACCTCTTTTCCTTCTTTAGGACTCTTCTCTGTTTATATTTCCTCCAGAGGAACTTCATCTTCTTCTTAAGCTTGCGCTTCTTGTGCTTCTTCATCTTGTGCCGCCGGATTACAATCAATCTAGCAGCTTCCTTCTCAATAATTTGATTCGTCGGAAGCTCTACTGGAGCAGATCCAGGCGAGCCTTTCTCGACCTGGTCTATGATCTTCCGAGGGTTGATCACTTCGTTTCTGTGATCTACTACCGGTAGATCTATGATTTGCGAAATCAGACCCGGGTTCCGGATGTTTAGGTCCAGGGAGCTCAGTGATGGACTCAATGACAACAATTGGCATGACTTTGGGTCGATTAGCGGAATTATGGTTGGACTACTCCGTGATTGGTGGAGAGAAGAGTAATTTGACTTAGGTATTAAACCTGAACATGAAATTTTTCCATGTTGAGGTTAGCTTTTTTAGTTTTTAACTAATTTAATTAAGTTAGCTGACATTTAAAAATTTTTGGAAGTATTTTTATTTAGATGAAAATAAAGTTAGCCGATATCTAAAAATTTTGTTAATTTTATTTATTAAAGAATTATTAAAAAAAAAATTTTTTTATTTCTTAAAAACTTCAAAAACTATAAGTACAATTTTTTAAAAATATTTTTTAGTTATAATTTAACAAATTAAGCAAAATAAAAAAATCAAAAATCTCGGCTAACTTTATTATTATTTTATTTAGAGGTTAAGATACTGAATTTAGTAATTAAATTATAATGAAAAAAATTTAACAAAAAATTTCCATATGTAGAAATTTAGATGAAAATAAATTTAGCATTTATTTCATAATTTTTAAAATTCTATAACAAATAAATTATAGCAAAAAAAAATTATAAAAAAAAATTGACGTAAAAATTTTAAAAAATAAAAAATGCAATTTTTTAAATAATTAATATTTTTTTAATAATAATAATAATGATAAATTGTGGCAAAAAAAAATTGACAGAAATTAAAAAAAATGACAGCTAAATTTAATGTCAAAAAATTATTAAAAAAAAATTATTATTATTATTATTGAAAGTGTAATTTTTTAAAAATATTTTTAATAAATTTAATAAAGAAAAAATTAAAAATGTCAGCTAACTTTAGTATTATATAATTAATTTCGTCTACTAAATTTAATATTATTTTTTTAATAATAATAATAATTTATTTATTTACTCACCGATGGAGACTCTCAGCCGATGAAAAGACCGGCACAGTGTTGACGCCATTTTTGTTTAATTGTTTATTTATTTTTTATTAATTTTAGTCACCAGATTCTTTTTTTTGCATTTTATTTTATACTTCTGATAATTTTTTATTATTTTAAACAGCTGATGGCAAATTAATAATTTAAATTATGCACTTTTAATATTTTTTAAGTTTATATATTTAATTTAATAACAATAATTGGAAATATTATTAAATTTTAACTATTTAGAACTTGTTAAAAGCATGAACATAACCTGAATAATGTTTCGTGGAAATTTTTACAAGTTATACTGCGCGCATGCGCGGCGCGGCGCGGCGCGCATGCGCACTAAAATTCTAAGGCGGGAATTTTGAAATTTGAAATTAAGAATTAATTTTTTTTTTAATAAATTAAAAAAAATTAATTATTTAATTTTTTTTTTAATAAATGAAAAAAAAATTAATTATTTAATTTTTTTTTTAATAAATGAAAAAAAAATTAATTATTTAATTTTTTTTAAATAAATTAAAAAAAAATTAATTATTTTTTTTTTTTAAATAAATTGAGGTTAAATAATTAAAAAAAAATTTTTTTTTAATAATTTATAATTTTTTTTTACAAAAAAAAAATTATAAAATTTTTGAAAAAAAAATAATGAGTGATTAAAAATAAATAAAAAATGAATTATTATATAATTGAACTTTATTAATTATGAAAATATAAAGCAGAATAATTAAATGAATTTAATCATTATAATTATTTAAGGTGTAAGGCGTTTAGGGTCGCGTGGGAACATAGAAGTCTTCCGGATGTTATCCAAGCCGAGATAAAGCATCACCACGCGCTCTAAACCAATTCCTCCACCTGCGTGTGGAGAGCAGCCGTACTCAAAGGATTCTATGTATGATTTTATTTTTTCAATTTCTAAAAAAAAATATCAACAACATTAATAATTAATTAATTTATTAATTAATAAGAATAAGGTAAAAGACCCAATTATTGACACTTGCAATTTTATTTTAATAAAATAAAATAAATCGACTTTAATAAATTAATAAATACAATTTTTAAATTATAAATTTTAATTTTTAATTTTTAATTTTTAATTTTTAATTTGACTTCATTTATTAAATTAGAACTAAAAAATATTTTTATAAAAATGCATTTAAAGTTTTTAAAATTTTTTACAACTGCAATTTTTTAAAAATTTTTTTAAAATAATTTTTTCAATAAAAAAAATTATAAAAATTTTTAGATGTTGGCTAACTTCACATAAAGAACGAGATGGCACTGGATATCATCCTGGATTATAATCAGTGAAAAAAAATTCAGATAGTAGCTAGTATAATCCAGATTACAATGAGTATAATCCAGATTACAATGAGTATAATCCAGATTACAATGAGTATAATCCAGATTACAATGAGTATAATCCAGATTACAATGAGTATAATCCAGATATCACGCAGTATAATCGGGATTTTTCTAGCTACTATCTAAAAAAATTTTTCACCACAGATATCACTGAGTATAATCTGGGATTATATCCAGTGTCATCTTGTTCTATCCGTGTTCGTATCTATTTAAGATAATTTGTTTTTTTAAAAAAATTTCATTTTTTTAATCAGAATAAAATTGCAAGTGTCAATTAATTAAGCCAGTGTTAATAACTGGGTATCTTAATTTAATTATTTAAAATAAATTTTCTTACCAACTCCATGGTGTTTTGCGCGCTCAGTTAAAAATGCCGGGTCGTGAATTCTCTGAGCGCCTGATAAAATTTCTTCTCCTCTTATAAACATGTCATATGAATTTGAAGCTTTCTATAAATAAAAAAAAAATTATTAATAATAAATTACAGTTAAAAATTACAAATATTGAATAAAAATTAATTTAGCATACATTTAATAATTTTATAACAAATAAATTACAGCAAAAAAAAAAATTAATATACAAAAAAAAAATTAATATACAAAAATTTTAAAAAATAAAAAATGCAATTTTTTAAATATAATTTTTTGGAACAAATTTTTTTAAATAAAATCAAAAAATTGTCAAGTAACACCTAATTTAAATGTCATTATATTGAAAAAAATAAAATTAAAAATAAAAAAATACTTACAGGATTTTTAGGATCAGGCATAGTATAAAAAGGACGGACAGCCAAAGGAAACTTGTCCAGTATAAAGAAATCAGTAGAGTATTTTTTCTTGACCAATTTTCCCAACAACTTTTCATCAGCAGTGGAAAGATCATCCTCTTCTCCAAGTGCAACCCCAGCTTCGGCGAGCATTTCTCTGGCCTGAGAAAACTCAAGCTTCAGCGCCGGGTCCAGCCACTCAAAGGGCTCGGCTGGATACTGCTGGTTCACTAGTGCAATTAGATCAGAGTGCTTATCACGAAGTCTTCTGAACATTTCTGTGAACATGTAACCAATGGTGTCTACCACTTCGTGGTAGTGCGATTTGAAAGCCATTTCTAAATCAAGACCTATGAACTCTGTCAAGTGACGATGGGTGTTTGAATTTTCGGCTCTGAAAACTTTAAAACATTCGATAGATTATTATTATTATTAAAAAATCAAATAGATTTTAAAGATATAAGCTCATTACGATGTTACACTCATCAAGAGCTTTCATTTGAGTACCCACATGCATTTTTGATATATTTTTCATATATATATATATATATATATATATATATATATATATATATATATATATATATATATATAATACATATTTCGAAGATATAAGCTCATCAAGAGCTTTCATTTGAGTACAAACATGAATTTTTAATATATTTTTCATATATACATATATATAATATATATAAATATATGAAAAATTGATGTAGGTACTTAAATTAAAGGTCTCGATGAATGTAACATCAGGATGAGCTTATATCTTTAAAAATGTCATTATTTTACAAGATAAAAGGTCATTTCTTAATTATGTATCTTATATATTGTTAAATTGCACTGTACTTTCTTAAATATTGACATTATTAAAGATATAAATTCATTCTGAGATTACACTCATCAAGAGCTTTAATTTGAGTACCCACATGCATTTTTGATATATTTTTCATATATATATATATATATATATATATATATATATATATATATATATATATATATATATATATATATATATATATATATATATATATATATATAATACATATTTCGAAGACATAAGCTCATCCCGATGTGACGCTCATCAAGAGCTTTCATTTGAGTACCCACATGCATTTTTGATATATTTTTCATATATATATATATATATATATATATATATATATATATTTCGAAGATATAAGCTCATTCCGATGTGACACTCATCAAGAGCTTTCATTTGAGTACACACATGAATTTTTAATATATTTTTCATATATACATATATATAAATATATAAAATATATGAAAAATTGATATGGGTACTCAAATAAAAGGTCTTGATTAGTGTAACATCAGGATGAGCTTATATCGTTAAAAATGTCAATAGTTCACAAGATATTTGTTGAATGGAGCTGTGCTTTCTTAATTATTGACATTTTTAAATATATAAGCTCACGCTGATGTTACATTCATTAAGACCTTTCATTTGAGTACCCACATGAATTTTTGATATATTTTTCATAAATACATATATATAAATATATAAAATATATGAAAAATTGATGTGGGTACTCAAATGAAAGCTTTTGATGAGTGTAACATCAGGATGAGCTTATATCTTTAAAATTGTCAATAGTTCACAAGATTTTTGTTAAATTGCTCTATACTTTCTTAAATATTGATATTTTTAAAGATATAAGCTCATCCTGATGTTACACTCATCAAAAGCTTTCATTTGAGTACCCACATCAATTTTTCATATATACATGTATACTATATATATAAATATATAAAATATATGAAAAATTGATGTGGGTACTCAAATGAAAGCTTTTGATGAAAGTAACATCAGGATGAGCTTATATCTCTAAAAATGTCAATATTTCACAAGATATTTGTTAAAATTTTCTGTACTTTCTTAAATATTGACATTTTTAAAGATATAAGCTCATCCTGATGTTACACTCATCAAGAGCTTTCATTTGAGTACCCACATGCATTTTTAATATATTTTTCATATATACATATATATAATATATATAAAATATATGAAAAATTGATGTGGGTACTCAAATGAAAGGTCTCAATGAGTGTAACATCAGGATGAGCTTATATCTTTAAAAATGTCAATAGTTCACAAGATACAAGGTCATTTTTCAATTCCAGATTTTTTCTTACTCTCTTAATAATATAGATAATAATTTACCTGAACCAACAGTAAATACTTTATCAAAATCAGAAGCAATAGCTATCTGCTTATACAACTGAGGTGACTGAGCAAGATAAGCTTTTTTTCCAAAATAAGGCATCTCAAAGACATTAGCACCGCCTTCACTAGCGGCAGAAATCATCTTCGGAGTATGAATCTCCTCAAAGCCAATCTCCAAAAGAATTTGCCTGAACAAATTAGTAATCCTGGACTCTAAGCGGTAAATCGCTTGGTTCGCGGGAGTCCTTAAGTCCAAGAAGCGATAGTCCAGCCGCATGTCCTGGTTGACAGTGATCGCGGGCCCACTCTCAACATTCTCCGGCCTCGCGGCGTCTTCCACTAAAATTGGAAGCTGAGACTTGGCTGCGCTCACTACGAATATCTTTTGGATCGAGCACTCGACGTCTTGCTGCGAGCAAGACGTCACCTTTGTTGGAACTGTTTTTATGGTAGCTTCTAAATCAATTATTGACTCCTTTGTAATCCTGTATAAATATAATTAATTAATTATTTAAAAATAATTTTTTATAATTTTGTAGGAAAAAAAAATTACCCAGAGATAAATTTAATCATCTGCTTGCTGATCTTGTCATTGACTGAAGCTAAACCTTGGACCGTCGAGCCTTCTTGTCTTATCACTATAAAAACTTGTTTACCTTTTGCACGACTGGTATACAAGCGACCGCGAATCCAAACAGTTTCATCGGTAAGTTTTAAATTTAATTCTTTTATGTGGACATACTTTCTATCTGAATGATATTCTGTACTCCGAATCATCTCCATATTTCCGTAAAGTCCGACGGAAACATCTTCAGTCGCTTCTTGTTCAGGCTAAAAATTAATTAATTAATTTTTAATAATTTATTTATTTATTTTACTTCTGGTGTACATTCTATAGAAGTGCATGAGACCTGTGCATAGACACCAGAAAAATACAATTATATTTAATTATATAAACATCAAGTTAAAAAATCATTAGCTAATACAATGTACAATGTATAAATTTTCTTACAACTAATTATACAATACTTGCAATATAATATAATATCGCGTGCCTAATGCCAAAAGGGGGTATAATTTTTTTTTTTTTGCTGCCAATCGTTTTGTAAACATGTTCTAAGCCTAAAAATAAAAATAAAATTTCCAAAGCCAAAAGGGCGTATAATTTTTAACTTTCCGTTAAGGTGTTTTTCATTCTATACATACATATTATGGATTTTAACTCCAATTTTACGCAACGGAATCGGTGGTTTGAATTTTTAAGCGAGTAGAGCATACCTACGCTCGCGCTAAAAGTATACAATTAAACAAAAATATATCGCGTGACTAATGCAAAAAGGGCGCATAGCTACAGGTTAGTAGGGATCCATGCTAAAAGGGCGCATAAAAAAATTTTTTTTTGCCATTCTTCTTGAAATCGCTCAAAAGATCTGTAAAAAAAAAAATTAGGAAAACGGTTGACCCTAAAGGCCATCCCTGCAACTTCCCGCTAATTCCATACTTAGGCGCTTAAAATTGCACCAATGACGTTTTTGAGCTCTTCGAGCTCAAAAATACAATTTCTGGGTTATTTTGAGCTCTCCAAGCTCAAAGAGATCTCTTTCCTATGCTTTAAAGCTCTTCGAGCTCAAAAGTCTGATAGAGATTTGATGACACTATTTTTTGAATTTTTAAACCGCAATAACTTTTGAATGAATAAACCGATTTTTACGCGGTTAGAAGCATTCGACGCAGTTTTTCAAGCTTCACAAAGAATCTCAAATTTTGAATTGATCGCGCTAGGAATTTTGGAGTTATTCCGAAAAAACACTTTTTTCAGTTTTCTTTCGTTCACGATATCTCTCGAACGAATCAACCGATTTTGACCGGACTGGTGGCGATCGACGTGGTTTTTTGAGGTTAAGAGCTGATTAGTTTTTGGAATTGAACCTTTAAGCCGTTTTAAAGTTATTCCAAAAAAACCACATTTGAAAAAATTTTTTTTTTCAGTTTTTTGAAGATTTCTCAAAATCTATTGATCTGAATCGGTCCAAATAGTTTTCAAAATCTAAGTTTAGTCAAGCCCTTTCGAATGGCACCAACCGCGATAAAATCGGTCAAGCCGTTCAAAAGTTATAAGCGGTTCACATACTTTCACACAACACACACACACACACACACACACACACACACACATACAGACACCGTGACAACCTCGCGGGGATAGTCAGGGAAGCTTCCTGTGACCTTCAAACGTCGAAATCTGATGAAAACTCGATTTTTGCAAAACGGGGTGAAAACAATAACTTCCCGATTTTTGAAAATCTTCGATTTTCTTAGCGGGAAGTTAAAAAAATTCGAGTATCCTAAAACTAAAAGGACGTAACTCAAGACATGCGCCCTTTTAGCTTTTAGAATAGTTTTAGAAAAGTAGTGCCTAAAGCTAAAAGGGCACATAAAAAAAATTTAAGTTTTTATAAAAAATTTATAAAATCGTATAAATATATATATATATATATATATATATATATATATATATATATATATATATATATATATATATATATATATATATATATATATATATTTATACGATATAACGCGGCTTGTCAGCACGATAGCGTTTTCAATTTATAACCGATTCTTCTCAAACTCAACATGCTTTATCTATCGATCAAGACCAAGGTTAAGTTCGAAGATGAGCTTAATCGGGCGAGTAATTTGGAGATGACAGGATTTTGAAATTTTGAAAATCGTAAAAATTGATGTTTTTACTACTTCAACTTGATATAATTACTGATCGAGACAAGATATAAAAATTCGGTAAAATGCATCGTAAAGCTCTTTTAATAAGCTTCAATTTCCACTACTCAGAAGTGGTAATAGCCTCAATATTACTCCTTTTAGAGTTCGTTTAATGAAACAGTTTTACTGTTGCAGCCGTTTTAGAATTATTGTCTGCATCATAGCTTAATAATGATGTAAATTCAATAATTACGATAATGATTAGTCTCTCGTGTAATGTTTTCAGGTAATTCGTCAGTAAATATGTCATAAATTAGTTCTATATATTGTTTTCTTCAATTAAAATTTTATCCGATTTCAAACATCTGATTGATTTGCAAATTGTTGTTCCTAAGCAGTTATTTAAAATTTGGTCATTTATAATTCAAATTTTATAATCTTTGCAATTCTTTGAGAAACTTTTTCTTCAAAAGTTAATTTTTTTTCCAAAATTTGTTCTAAACAGTTTTAAATTTATTATTGAATTTTGTTTTTAATTCATAAATTAAGTTATACATTATTAGTGTTATTATATTATTTTATTAAAAATCAATTTTCTTTATTTAAAAAATCTACTTCCATTTCGGCTGCCGAATGGCCTTTTTTTTATTCAATTTTTTTTTTAATCAATTTATTCGTCTAATTGTAAATTTATTAATTATTTTATGTTTATTGTAAAAGTGGATTATGTACTTGTCCTAGAAGCTCAATAAATTATTCTATTCTATTCTAATGAATTTATTTAATAAAATAATGTACTTACCATCTGAGGTTGACGTTCAGCTTTTTTAGCAGCTTTTTCAGCTTCTTTTTGTTGCTTTTTTAAAGCCTTTTTGGATGGCTCAGTTCTAAAATAAAAATAATTTTTATAAAAAAATTAAACTAAAAAATATTAAAAATAAAATTTACAAATTATAAAATTTACTTTGAACGAACAAATACAAAATTATTTATAAATTGATCGTCCATTGTCCAGTAAATAATTAAACGCAATAATTAACAACCTCTCAATTTATCAAATATCATATATTTATTTATAAATTAAAGATAAAACTTACCCTTCTGTTTTTCCTTCCACCATCTGCAAATTATAAATAAAAATTGCATCAGTTTTTTTTCTCAATTGTCAATTCTAATTATTAAAATCAATTTTCACTGTCATTAACAATAATTTTATATTTTTGGGTTGCAAGTATTTAGAATTTATAATTTTATATTGCAAGAATTTTATACTTTTTTTTTTAATTGAAAATTTATCAGATTTTGAGGTTAAGTTTTACAAAATTAAAAATAAAGTATTTTTTATGCAATTTATTTGGAAATTTATTTAAAATTTTAATAATTATTACTTACCTTACAGTATTTAATAGATTAAAAATATTTTTTAAGTATTAAAATGTCAAATTTGCCGAGAAAATACCTATCACGTGTCACTGTCGTGTTGCGTTCACTGAACTCGGGAAAATAAGTGATGTAATTGAAATTCGAGCAGAGAAAAAAAAATAATTTTTAAATATTTCAATTTTAATTATTTTAGTAAGTAAAAAAAAAATTAAAAAATTTGTTTTTCTCAGAAAAAATTAATTTTTAATGATATTAAAATAATTAAAATTAAGTTAGCTGATATCTAAAAGTTTTTAGAATTTTTTTTTTTATTGAAAAAATCACTACAGAAAAATAAAAAAAATTTTCATTTGTAAAAAACTTGAAAAATTGCCCGTGTAAAAAAAAATTGTCCCAAAAATGTCCCAAGCGTGGGACATCCAAACGTGACACAATTTGGGACATTTTTGAGACAATTTTAGGACATTTTCGGAACATTTTTTTAATATTTTTAGGACAATTTTGAACGTTTTTCAAATAATTAAAAAAAAAAACAATTTATTTTTGCACGGTTGTAGATTTGTCCTAAAATTAATAGATGAAAGATTTTAGGACATTTTTGGGAAAATTTTAGGACATTTTTGGGACAACTTTAGGACAATTTTAGGACATTTTCTAAATATTTTTAGGACAATTTTGAACGTTTTTCAAATAATTAAAAAAAAAAACGTCGTGAAAAAGTTCTAAAAATTTTTGACTTTTGTTGTAGAAACATTACAGAATTGTCCCAAAAATGTCCTAAAGTTGACCCAAAAATGTCCTAAAATTTTTCATCTATTAATTTTAGTACAAATCTACAAGCGTGCAAAAATAAATTATCTTTCTTGAAATCGGTCAAAAGTGTCGTGAAATAGTTCTAAAAATGTTCAAAGTTTGTTGTAGAAACATTACCGAACTGTCCCAAAAATGTCCTAAAATTGTCCCAAAAATGTCCTAAAGTTGTCCTAAAAAGTCCTAAAGTTGTCCGAAAAATGTCCTAAAGTTGTCCCAAAAATGTCCTAAAATTTTTCATCTATTAATTTTAGGACAAATCTACAATCGTGCAAAAATAAATTGTTTTTTTTTTTTAATTATTTGAAAAACGTTCAAAATTGTCCTAAAAATATTAAAAAAATGTCCTAAAATTGTCCCAAAAATGTTTCATCCATTAATTTCTAGACAAATCTACAGCTGTGCAAAAATAAATTATCTTCTTCAAAATCATTTAAAAACCATTTGAAATTGTTGTAAAATTGTCATGAAATTGTGAAGTCTTCTGAAAATCTTCAAAAAAATACCTAAAATCGACGAAAAATTACTTAAACGCACTACTTTTAAATTTTTAATTTTTTTTTGAGATGTCCCAAAATTGTCCCAAATTGTGTCACGTTTGGATGTCCCACGCTTGGGACATTTTTGGGACAATTTTTTTTTACACGGGTGGCAGTGCAATTTATGACATCAAAGTTAGCAGTCACTAAAGAATTTTTTATTTTTTTTTAACAAAAAAATTTGCTCCAAAAAATTATTTAAAAAAAATTGCATTTTTAATTTTTTAAAATTTCTAAATGTCAATTTTTTTTTTACATAATTTATTTGTTAAAAAAAATTATTAAATATCTGCTAATATTATCATCATGTGCAATTTTAAAAAAATATTTTTTTGTTCTAATTAAATAAATTAAAAATAGCCAAAAAATTAAAATTGTCGGCTATCTTTAGTAATATTAAAATTAGACGACGTTCAACAACTTATAATTTTTTTTATTAATTAAATTAGAGCTAGAAAAATATTTTTAAAAAATTACACGGATAATTTTTATAACTTTTTATATGTAAAATTTTTTCAATAATTTTTAATACATTAATTTAAAAAAACATTTTCAGATGACTAATTTAATTTTCATTAATTTTTAAGATAAAAAAAAATAAATTTTTAAGATAAAAAAAGTTGAAAAAAAATTTTTTAATAAAAATTAAACTTAAAAATAATTAAAAATAAATTTTATTTAATTTTTAAAATAAAAGTAAATTTCTTAAAAATTAAATAAAAAATAAAATTAATAAAAGAACTTGAAAGATATTTATATTTTAATTATTTAACAAAAAAATTAAAATTACAAAATTTTTTTTGTAAAAATTAATTTTTAAGATCAAAAATGAAAAAAAAAAAAAACTTTTTTATACTAAAAAAATCCTTGAATAAAAAATTAAAAAAATAATTTTTTAGATGAAAAATTACTTAAATTTTCATATTGAAAAAAATTAAATTCTTTAATAGAAAAAAAAATTTAGTTAGTTTTAAAAATAAATAAATTTTATAAAAAAATGAAATTTAAAAATTGAATTAATTTTAAAAATAAAAACGAATTTCTTAAAAATTAAATAAAAAATAAAAATAATAAAATAACTTGAAAGATAATTTTTATTACACTTAAAAAAAGAAACAAGGAAAGGACAAGACACTTTTATAAAATAATTCTAGCAGCATCAGCAGCATTTGTCAAATAAAAATTACTATTGTTGTTTCCAGATTCAGATTTGGGTTTATCAATACTAACATGCACCTTCGTACTCTGTTTTTTAAATGACTCGAGAGCATCATTCGCAGCTTTGTTCCATTTATTCCCGGTGCGACCTAAAAAACATCCAAACTTCTCAAAAGGTGTCTTGTCCTTGTTTTAGGATTACAAATTAATTAAACAAATCTCAATAAATTGTTTTATATCTAAACAGGTCTTATTGACGGTCTACAGTGATTAACAATCAGGAATAGAAATAAAAATGCCGCTCAGATACTTCCTTTGCTGTTTGGAAAATAATTGTTTGTTGAAAGCACCGGAAATTTTTGAGCTTAATACATTTATTTAACATTTGTTTTTTTTTTTTGGACTTTTAATCAGCTTGCGGTTTTTTTACTTCTTACTTTTTAACTTCTCAGCGGCTTCGTCGAACGACGAGTCGTGGATGTTCATCATTAGGTTGTTACCGTTCAGGTAAACACGGTTCTGAGAACTTGCGATCTGAAATTAATAAATAATTAATTATACTATTTATTTTTATATTAATTAAAAAAAATATAATAATAATTACTGTGCGAGAAATGCTTTGAGCTGCACGGAGTTTCCTCAGTTTTAAGTAACCAGGGTTTTGACCTACTGCTATACCTAAGTGCTGTGGAGTTAAGGATTAATTTTTTTTTTGTAAAAAAAAATTATACTAAAATTGAGACGATAAATTGCACTGTACTTTCTTAACTATTGACATTTATAAAGATATAAGCTCATTTTGATAATACACTCATGAAGAGCTTTCATTTGAGTACCCACATGCATTTTTGATATATTTTTCATATATACATATATATATAATATATATAAATATGTAAAATATATGAAAAATTGATGTGGGTACTCAAATTAAAGGTCTTGATGAGTGTAACATCAGGATGAGCTTATATCTTTAAAAATGTCAATAGTTTACCAGATACAAGGTCATTTCTTAATTATTGACTTTTTTAAAGATATAAGCTCATCCTGATGTTACACTCATCAAGAGCTTTCATTTGAGTACCCACATGCATTTTTGGTATATTTTTCATAAATTTATATATTTATATATATGTATATATGAGAAATATATGAAAAATTGATGTGGGTACTCAAATTAAAGGTCTTGATGAGTGTAACATCAGGATGAGCTTATATCTTTAAAAATGTCAATAGTTTACCAGATACAAGGTCATTTCTTAATTATTGACTTCATTAAAGATATAAGCTTATCCTGATGTTACACTCATCAAGAGCTTTAATTTGAGTACCCACATGCATTTTTGGTATATTTTTCATATATTCGTATATTTAAATATATATATATATATATATATATATATATATATATATATATATATATATATATATATATATATATATATATATATATATGTATGAAAAATATATGAAAAATTGATGTGTGTACTCAAATGAAAGGTCTTGATAAATGTAATGCCGGAGTGAGCTTATATCTTTAAAAATGTCAATAAGTTACAATATATTTGTTAAATTGAACTGTACTCTCTTAAAAATTGACAATTTTAACGATATAAGCTCATCCCGATGTTACATTCATCAAGACCTTTTATTTGAGTACCCACATGGCATTTTTTATATATTTTATATATATAGTATTTGTGATATATATAATATACGTAAATATATATGAAAAATTGTTTTAGGTACTCAAATTAAAGTTCTCGATAAGTATAACATCAGGATGAGCTTATATCTTTGAAAATTTCAATAGTTTACAAGACATGTGTTAAATTGCACTGTACCTTCTTAAATATTGACATTTTTAACGATATAAGCTCAGACCGGTGATACACTTATCAAGAGCTTTCATTTGAGTACCCACATGCATTTTTGATATATTTTTCATATATACATATATTTATATATATGTATGTATGAAAAATATATGAAAAATTGATGTGGGTACTCAAATGAAAGGTCTCGATGAGTGTAACATTAGGATAAGCTTACATCTTTAAAAATGTCAATAGTTCACAAGATACAAAGTCATTTCTTAATTATGTACAAGTAAAATTTTAACTTAAAATAATCTGAATTGAAAAATTCTTAAATAAAAAATTTTAAAAAAGGATATCATTTTAGCAGCTTCAGCTTCTCCCTCAGCCTGAACAATCTTCTGCTGTTTCTCCTGAACAGCTCTCTCAACAACAAAAGCAGCTCTCTGAGCCTCTTGCTGAGCAACCTGCTTGGCTTCAACAGCAGCAGTGTACTCTTTACCAAAACTAAGCTCGGTAATAGAAACATCATCCAGGACAATGTTCCAGTCTTTGGCGCGCTCGGTCAGCTCTCTGCGGACCAACATCGAGACCTGCTGTCTCATTGTTATCAACTGGGAGGCGTTGAATTTAGCGACGACTGATTTCAAGACTTCGTTGCAGATGCTCGGCAGAACCTTAATATTATTTTATTAATTAATAAAAAAAAAAACAACAAATTCTTTCAATTAAAAAACAAAAATTAATTTCTCAAAATGAATTTTCAAAATAAAAAAAAACTAATAATTAATTAAATAAATTTTTGCCTTGCTTATGATTATGAAAATTATAAAGATGACATACTTTTTCATCATAGTCCAATCCTAATTGTCGGTACATAACAGGCAGTGCCATGGCGTCAGGTCGTGAAAGAACTCTCAGAGAAATATTAACCATCTGCAAATCTTTGGATCCTGTAGGGGAAGAAATTTTCCTGGGACGACTTCTGATGTCATAGATGATTGGGTATTGGAACCAGGGCATTCTAAAGTGAAGACCTTCGGTGAAGATGTCTTTTTGGATTCCACCAAGACGGGAGAAAATGATTGCTCTGTGACCTCCTTCAACTGTTGAATTTAAATAAATTTTTAAATTAATTAATTAAATAATAAATTCATTTGCTAAAAATTAATTATTTAATTTTTATTGAATCATTTTCAATAAAATGAATTTTAATGACATAATTTTCAATTTATTAATAACTTAATTGATTAATTCTTAATGAATTAATCAATTTATTAAGAATTAATTTATTAATTTTTAGTAAAAATTGATTTATCAATTTTTAATAAAATAACTTTTAATAAATTAATAAATTAATTTTTAATAAAAATTAATTTATCAAAAATTAATTTGTTAATTAATTTACTAAAAATTAATCATTTAATTTGTAATAAAAATTAATTTATCAAAAATTAATTAGTTAATTAATTTATTAAAAATTGATAAATTAATTTTTAATAAAAATTAATTTTCTAAAAATTAATAAATTAATTTTTCATAAAAGTTAATCTATTTATTTTTGATAAAAATTGATTTATTGATTTTTAAAAGAATAATTTTCAATAAATTAATTTTTAATAAAAATTAATTTGTTAATCAATACACTAAAAATTAATCATTTAATTTTTAATAAAAATTAATTTACAAAAAATTAATAAATTAATTTTCAATAAAATGATTTTTAATTAAATAATTTTTAATAAATTAATAAATTAATTTTTAATAAAAATTAATTTATCAAAAATTAATTTGTTAATTAATTTATTAAAAATTAATAAATTAATTTTTAATAAAAATTAATTTACTAAAAATTAATAAATTAATTTTTCATAAAAGTTAATTTTCTTATTTTTGATAAAAATTGATTTATTGATTTTTAATAAAATAATTTTCAATAAATTAATGAATTAATTTTTAATAAAAATTAATTTGTTAATTAATGTACTAAAAATTAATCATTTAATTTTTAATAAAAATTAATTTACAAAAAATTAATTTATCAATTTTTAATAAAAGTTAATTTATTTTTAATAAAAATTAATTTATCAAAAATTGATTAATTAATTTCCTAAAAATTAATAAATTAATTTTCAATAAAATGATTTTTAATTAAATAATTTTTAATAAATTAATTTTTTATAAAAATTAATTTATTAAAAATGAATAAATTAATTTTTAATAAAAATTAATTTACTAAAAATGAATAAATTAATTTTCAATAAAATGATTTTTAATTAAATAATTTTTAATAAATTAATAAATTAATTTTTAATAAAAATTAATTTATCAAAAATTAATTAGTTAATTAATTTATTAAAAATTAATTTACTAAAAATTAATAAATTAATTTTTAATAAAATGATTTTTAATTAAATAATATTTATTAAATTAATAAATTAATTTTTAATAAAAATTAATTTATCAAAAATTAATTTGTTAATTAATTTACTAAAAATTAATCATTTATTTTTTAATAAAAAATTAATTTATTAATTTTTTATAAAAATTAATTAATTAAAAAAAAATGATTTTTAACTAAATAATTGTTTAGTGAATTAATAGATTAATTAATTAATTTTTAATAATTGTAAAAATTTTTTTAGAACCTAACCTGTGAACATAGATTGTGAAATTCCATAGGCCGCTGCTCCAGCTACAGCCAGAACCTTGAGACCGACTCCAACTCCTTTAGGAGGATTTCCTCCAAATTTCCCAGCCAGGTCATTCAAAGTGCTTTGTGCCATTTTAGAGTTTTTAAATCAACGATCTAAAAATTTATTTGCAAAAGTGCTGAGTTATTACGAAATTAGTGAAACTATTGCGTGCCGGCACACGTTTTGGAGAATTACTTGAAGTTGGCTTTTTATTTTAAGACTTGACTGCTCTGAAGTTAGCTAGTGAACTATGGACTTTTTCGGTAAGTTAGAAATTTATTTTTTAATTATAAATTACGTCTGAAGTTAGCCGTCAGCTGTCAATTTTAAAAATTTTATTAACAAATTAATTACAATAAAAAAATGCTTGTAAAAATATTATGAAAATTAATTTAGCAGATATTTAATTATTTTAATAATTTTTTTTAACAAATAAATAATGGAAAAAAAATTGACATGTAGAAAATTAAAATAATTAAAAATTTTTGATTTTTTTTTTTTTAATTAAATTACAACTAAAAAGATATTTATAAAAGTTTCTCAAGTTTTTTCCATGCAACAATTTTTTTTTAATTGTTTAATTGAAATTTTTTCAATAAAAAATTTCTAAAAATTTAAAAATGTCAGCTAACTTCCCGTGTAAAAAAAAATTATCCCAAAAATGTCCCAAGCGTGGGACATCCAAACGTGACACAATTTGGGACATTTTTGGGACAATTTTGGGACATCTAAAAAAAAAATTAAAAATTTTAAAATAGTGCGTTTAAGTAATTTTTCGTCGATTTTAGGTATTTTTTTGAAGATTTTCAGAAGACTTCACAATTTCATGACAATTTTACAACAATTTCAAATGATTTTTAAATGATTTTGAAGAAGATAATTTATTTTTGCACAGCTGTAGATTTGTCTAGAAATTAATGGATGAAACATTTATTGAACATTTTTGGGACAATTTTAGGACATTTTCGGAACATTTTTTTAATATTTTTAAGACAATTTTGAAAGTTTTTCAAATAATTAAAAAAAAAAAAACAATTTATTTTTGCACGGTTGTAGATTTGTCCTAAAATTAATAGATGAGAAATTTTAGGACATTTTTGGGACAACTTTAGGACATTTTTGGGACAACTTTAGGACATTTTTGGGACAACTTTAGGACAACTTTAGGACATTTTTGGGACAATTCTGTAATGTTTCTACAACAAACTTTGAACATTTTTAGAACTATTTCACGACACTTTTGACCGATTTCAAGAAAAATAATTTATTTTTGCACGCTTGTAGATTTGTACTAAAATTAATAGATGAAAAATTTTAGGATATTTTTGGGACAATTTTAGGACATTTTTGGGACAAATTTAGGACAATTTTAGGAAATTTTCGAACATTTTTTAAATATTTTTTCAAAAGTGTCGTGAAATAGTTCTAAAAATTTTCAAAGTTTGTTGTAGAAACATTACAGAATTGTCCCAAAAATGTCCTAAAATTGTCCCAAAAATGTCCTAAAATTGTTCCAAAAATGTCCTAAAATTGTCCCAAAAATGTCCTAAAATTGTCCCAAAAATGTTCAATAAATGTTTCATCCATTAATTTCTAGACAAATCTACAGCTGTGCAAAAATAAATTATCTTCTTCAAAATCATTTAAAAACCGTTTAAAATTGTAGTAAAATTGTCATGAAATTGTGAAGTCTTCTGAAAATCTTCAAAAAAATACCTAAAATCGACGAAAAATTACTTAAACGCACTATTTTAAAATTTCAATTTTTTTTAAGATTTCCCAAAATTGTCCCAAATTGTGTCACGTTTGGATGTCCCACGCTTGGGACATTTTTGGGACAATTTTTTTTTACACGGGTTCATTTTTATTTTTTTAAAAATAATTTTTTGGAATGAAAATAAAGTTAGCCGACATCTAAAAATTTTTATGATTTTTTTTATTAAATAATTATAACAGAAAAGTTAAAAAAAATTTTTTTCATTTGTTAAAAACTTCTAAAACTATAAATACAATTTTTAAAAAATATTTTTTAGTTATAATTTAATAAATTAAGCAAAATAAAATAAATCAAAAATGTCGGCTGACTTTATTATTTTTTTCAAACAAAATTGTTTGTCAAAACTTTAATGTCATAAATTTTAATTAATTTTCACGTGGAACTTTTTAATTTAATTTTGTCATAAAATTAAAAAAAAATTTCTTGTTATTAAAAATTAGTTAGTAAAATTATTAATTAATTTTTTTTTAGTTAATAAATAAATTAATTTGATAAATTTTATTATTAAAATAATAAAACAGTGAAATTATTTAAATTTTTGTGACATTTAAATTTTTTTAATAAAATTAAAAAAAAATACTTTAATATTTTTTTAGAATTTTTAATAAAATTTAATAAATAATTTTGACTTTTAATTAATTTTAAAAATTTTTTTTAAAAACAGCAGATAATTGTAAATCAATAAAAATTCTTGGAAATCCGCCTTAAAATAATGACATCGTGTACATATATATAGTTATATGACAAGTGATACGTCATGTGGTATTTTAATCGTTTAAAAACTAATAATTGTTTCACTCGAGCATCATTACCCAACAATTAATCAATTAATCAACAAACCATTATCAATTGTTAATTACTTAATTATCAGTTCCAGACCTAGCTCAATATTAACACCGGACTTAATTTAAAGCGACTAAGTATTGACACTTAACTTGAAAGCTAAGACTTTCAAGACTCCAAACTGCACTTTTATATTATATTGACTTCCATCAAGTTTATTTATTTAATAAACAAATTTTTTATTTTAAAATTTGTGTCAAATATTTTTCAACCAGAATGGTGAGTCAATTTTATTACAATGAGACACTAAAATTTAGTTTTTTTTTGATAAAAAAAAAAAATTTATATATTTTTTATAAAGTTATTTTGTTGAAAAAAAAAATTTTATTATTAATTGTTTAAATTTTTTTTAGATGAGGTGACATTTAATTCTGCAATGCGGAAAAAGTCTATTAGTTTATTACTGCTGTCGTTATTGGTATGGGGTATCATTACATACTTCCTTTTCCTTACACGAACAACTGACAATAGAGATAAGGTGACTTATTTATTAATATAAATATATGTTTAAACTTCTTTATTTTGAATTTTAAGTTATTCTTAATCTTTATTTATTTTTTTACATTTTATTATTATTATTATTATTATCATTATATTGTTAACAATTTAAAATCAACACAGAATAATAATAATAATAATAAAAATTATAATAATGCTTCAAACTCTTAAAAATTATTATTATTATTATTATTTTATAAATAATAATAATAATAATAGTACAATTTTATTAAATTTATTAATAAAAAAATTTAGTAAAAAATCTTGCAAATTTTTTTTTTAATAATTTATTTTTTTTGAAAATTATCATTAATATCATCATTATAATGTTAACAATTCAAAATCAACACAAAATAATAATAATAATAATAATATAAATAATAATAATGCTCCAAACTCTTAAAAATTATTATTATTATTATTATATTGTTAACAATTTAAAATCAACACAGAATAATAACAATAATAATAATAATAATAATAATAATAATAATAATAATAATAATAATAATAATGCTCCAAACTCTTAAAAATTATTATTATTATTATTATATTGTTAACAATTTAAAATCAACACAGAATAATAATAATAATAATAATAATAATAATAATAATAATAATGCTCCAAACTCTTAAAAATTATTATTATTATTATTATTATTATTATTATTATTATCATCATCATTATATTAATAACAAATTAAAAATAACACAGAATAATAATAATAATAATAATAATAATAATAATAATAATAATAACGCTCCAAACTCTTAAAAATTATTATTATTATTATTATTATTATTATTATTATTATTATTATTATTATTATTATTTATTATTATTATCATCATCATTATATTGTTAACAATTTAAAATTAACACAGAATAATAATAATAATAATAATAATAATGCTCCAAACTCTTAAAAATTATTATTATTATTATTATTATTATTATTATTATTATTATTATCATCATCATTATATTGTTAACAATTTAAAATTAACACAGAATAATAATAATAATAATAATAATAATAATAATAATGCTCCAAACTCTTAAAAATTATTATTATTATTATTATTATTATTATTATTATTATTATTATTATTATTATTATTATTATTATCATCATCATCATTATATTGTTAACAATTTAAAATTAACACAGAATAATAATAATAATAATAATAATAATAATAATGCTCCAAACTCTTAAAAATTATTATTATTATTATTATTATTATTATTATTATTATTATTATTATTATCATCATCATTATATTGTTAACAATTTAAAATTAACACAGAATAATAATAATAATAATAATAATAATAATAATAATAATAATAATAATAATAATAATGCTCCAAACTCTTAAAAATTATTATTATTATTATTATTATTATTATTATCATTATATTGTTAACAATTTAAAATTAACACAGAATAATAATAATAATAATAATAATAATAATGCTCCAAACTCTTAAAAATTATTATTATTATTATTATTATTATTATTATTATTATTATTATTATTATCATCATCATTATATTGTTAACAATTTAAAATTAACACAGAATAATAATAATAATAATAATAATAATAATAATAATAATAATAATAATAATAATAATGCTCCAAACTCTTAAAAATTATTATTATTATTATTATTATTATTATTATTATTATTATTATCATTATATTGTTAACAATTTAAAATCAACACAGAATAATAATAATAATAATAATAATAATAATTATAATAATGCTTCAAACTCTTAAAAATTATTATTATTATTATTATTTTATAACTAATACTAATAATAGTACAATTTCATTAAATTTGTTAATAAAAAAAATTATTAAAAAATCTTGGAAATTTTTTTTTTAATAATTAATTTTTTTTGAAAATTATTATAAATATCATCGTTATATTGTTAAAAATTTAAAATCAACGCAGAATAATAATAATAATAATAACAATGAAAATTTTAATGACGCTCCAAACTCTTAAAATTATTATTATTTTTTTTTTATTATTAATATTATTATCATTTTTATAATTATATTGTTAACAATTTAAAATCAACACAAATTAATAATAATAATAATAATAATAATGAAAATTATAATAATGCTCCAAACTCTTAAAAATTATTATTATTATTATTATTATTATTATTATTATTATTATTATTATTTTATAAATCATAAAAATGATAATAATATTAATAAAATTTTATTAAATTTGTTAATAAAAAAATTTATTAAAAAATCCTAAAAATTTAATTTTAAATAATTAATTTTTTTTGAAAATTATTATTAATATTATTGTTATTATAAACACTGTTAATTGTAGAATGTACTCTCGAATCAGATAAACAGCTTAAAGGCACAAGTTGAAAGGAGGATTGCTGACAATCAAATTCTGCTGAAACGTCTTATTGAATTGCAACAAAAAAGTAAGTTTTTTTATTATTATTTTACATTAATTTTTTATGATACTTATCCCTTAATTTTTTAGAACTTGCAGAACAAATCAAAACACGCAGTCCGCTAATAGAAGAAATTTTAAATGCTACTTACCCAGTAGCTTCAACTGTTAAATTAAAAACAGAGGTAATTTTTTAAATAATATTATTTATTAAAAGAAAATTTCTATAATTTTTTTTAACTAATTAATAATTTTTATTTAATTAAATTACTGTAAGAATTATAATTAAATTTTTCAGGAAGAAATAATAAGTGAAAGACTCCAAGCACTATCATCAAAAAAATTAGTTAACGACTCGCCAATAATAGCCGTGTTAGTTATTTCTTGCAACAGAATCACAGTCCAGAGATGCTTGGACCAGTTGATAAAATTACGGACTAATGCCGATCAATTTCCAATAATTGTTTCACAAGACTGCGAGCATAAACAGACTGCTGATGTTATTAAGTCATACGGTGATCAAGTTGTGCATATACAAGTAAGATTTTTTTTTATTTATTTACAAGTAAATAAATTAATAAATACTTTTTTTAATAAATTAAAATTAATAAATACTTTTTTTTGGTTAAATAAATAAATAAATTAATTGATTAATGAATTAATTTAGCAACCAGATCAATCAGATATTGACATTCCACCAAGAGAGAAAAAA
Organism: Cotesia glomerata; assembly: GCF_020080835.1. Classification (NCBI taxonomy): domain Eukaryota; kingdom Metazoa; phylum Arthropoda; class Insecta; order Hymenoptera; family Braconidae; genus Cotesia; species Cotesia glomerata. The sequence goes on from NC_058164.1 coordinate 25,722,900, forward strand.
TTCAAAGGCTATTTTAAAATAGCTCGCCACTACGGCTGGGCTTTAAATAAAGTATTCTTTGAATTTGGATTTGATACTACAATTATCGTTGAAGGTAATTATTTATTGAAGATAAAAATATTTAAAATTTATTTTAATGATTTTAAAATCATAAGGTAAAGGGCCCAATAGCGGAACGACGAAGACCTTGTATCAGTATTTATTATTAGTAGATTTTATAAAAATCTAACTATTGCAGCCGTCCTCATGGCGCAACTTTGAAAAAATTTAGTCGTTTTCTGACTCAGTTTGTCGAGCTGAGTCAGAAAATGTATATAGTTCAAAAGTTTATATATATATATATATATATATTAGGGTGGCCCAAAAAAACCGACTATTTTTTTTTTCTTAGTCTCGAGTGAAAAAATGTTAGTTTTTGATGTTTTAAGAGCCCTCACCAAAAGACAGCTCAAAAAAAAATTTTTTAAGAGGTCACTTCAAATTTTTTAAAATTTCAAAAATCGTCAAAAATCGAATTTTTTTTTTTTTAATTTTTTTTTTCTCGTTACGGTATAATTTTATAGACCAAAAAAAAATAAGTTTCTGAAAATTTCAGTTCAAAATTTAAATTTTGAAAGGTCGCTCATAATTTTTTTTTTTTTTTCTTTAATTAGTCATATCGCTGACTTTAAATGTTGGGAGTGGTACGTTGGGGTCTTTTTGGTTTGTAAAAATCTTAACCTACGCGGCAAGGTCAAATCTCAACCAAGCTGGTTTCTAAGACCAGCTTGGGATTCGAACCCACGCCTGGCAGTTGATTAAATAAAATTATTAAATTAAAAAAAAATTATATTTTCTATGTTGTGCTTGATTTTTAGTTCATCTCGTGATGTATTTTTATCAATTATGGTACTAAATAAAAAAAAAATGCATGGAATTTTAATTTGAATAGTAAAAGGTCGCTCCGAAAAATCTAAACTAATGCACTAATAAATTGAAAAAAATTATAAGCAAACTTTTGAAATTTTAGTTATGGAGTGAAATTTTAAGAAAGTTATTTTTTTTTAGTTTATAAAATTATACCGTAACGAGAAAAAAAATTTAAAAAAAAAGTTCGATTTTTGTAGATTTTTGAAATTTAAAAAAATTTGGAGTGACCTCTTAAAAATTTTTTTTTGAACTGTCTTTTGGAGAGGGCTCTTAAAACATCAAAAACTAACATTTTTTCACTCGAGACTCAAAAAAAAAAAATAGTTGGTTTTTTTGGGCCACCCTATTATATATATATATATATATATATATATATATATATATATATATATATATATATATATATATATATATATATATATATTTATACGATATAACGCGGCTTGTCAGCACGATAGCGTTTTCAATTTATAACCGATTCTTCTCAAACTCAACATGCTTTATCTATCAATCAAGACCAAGGTTAAGTTCGAAGATGAGCTTAATCGGGCGAGTAATTTGGAAATGACAGGATTTTGAAATTTTGAAAATCGTAAAAATTGATGTTTTTACTACTTCAACTTGATATAATTACTGATCGAGACAAGATATAAAAATTCGGTAAAATGCATCGTAAAGCTCTTTTAATAAGCTTCAATTTCCACTACTCAGAAGTGGTAATAGCCTCAATATTACTCCTTTTAGAATTCGTTTAATGAAACAGTTTTACTGTTGCAGCCGTTTTAGAATTATTGTCTGCATCATAGCTTAATCATGATGTAAATTCAATAATTACGATAATGATTAGTCTCTCGTGTAATGTTTTCAGGTAATTTGTCAGTAAATATGTCATAAATTAGTTCTATATATTGTTTTCTTCAATTAAAATTTTATCCGGTTTCAAACATCTGATTGATTTGCAAATTGTTGTTCCTAAGCAGTTATTTAAAATTTGGTCATTTATAATTCAAATTTTATAATCTTTGCAATTCTTTGAGAAACTTTTTCTTCAAAAGTTAATTTTTTTTCCAAAATTTGTTCCAAACAGTTTTAAATTTATTATTGAATTTTGTTTTTAATTCATAAATTAAGTTATCCATTATTAGTGTTATTATATTATTTTATTAAAAATCAATTTTCTTTATTTGAAAAATCTACTTCCATTTCGGCTGCCGAATGGCCTTTTTTTTAAATTATACAGGCAACTTTGAAAAAGAAATAATTTAATAGATCGGTTGAAACAAACATTTAGTTGTGTGAAAACAAATTCAAATATAAGTTTAATCAAAGTTTAATAAATAAAAAAAATGTTTTTCGAAAACGTCCAAAAGACCCAGTACCGGAACGCTAAAAATGACTAGTCCTAGTAGCGGAACATAGTTGTCCCAATACCGGAACAGTGAATCATAAAAATTTCTCCAAATGCTAAAATTATGCTTCATCTAAATTATAATGAAGTTAATGATTAGTTGAGGAATTAAACTTGTTAAAAATAGTATTTAATTATAAAAGAGATAATTTTATTTATAAAAAATAGAATTTTTATACTGAACATTTATTATTCCCTTTGACCTTTGGCATCATAATAAAACCTGTACACAATTTATTAATTGATATATAAATTTAACGACGAACATTTTTTCATAGTGTGAAATACTCTTGAATTAAATAATATTTCATGAAAAAATATATCATTTCAATTTGGTAATACAAATAAACACAAGATTTGGAGGTTGAACTTTATAAATTAGTTTTAGAGAAAAATATTAACTACAAAAATTTAGTTTTATTTTTAAAACTGAAGTTTATGCATATTTGATGATATTGTTATAACAAACGTACGCACTGTATTAATTATTAAACCACAAATAATTTTTTTATTGCACTAAATTTTGCTCTTTAGTACAATACACTGCATGTGTCAGGCGGCAGAGTGAACATGGCAGTCTGTTCCGGTACTGGGTCGAGCTAATTTTAAGTGTACCAATAGACGAACAGCAACGATTAATACTTTTAATTAATTTTGTTTTTATAAACACTTAAGACTGTGAATTCTTAATAGCTCTACGAACACATAAAAAAAAATGACTGAAAAAGTTGCTTTTTAAATTTTTTACAAGCTTAAGACTACTGACTATTTTCTTAGCAAATTCCTTAAGGAATCGAGTTAAGTCATAGGACTCAGCTTGGTCCGATAACTTTTATTTTTTTTTAATATTTTTGATAGACTTGTAAATTTTACTTATATTTTATTTCATACCCAAAACATTGAGATTTCGAAAAAATAAAAATTCTTAAAATTCCACATCATACTCAACAAGATATAATATAATAATCCTGAAATCGTTCCGCTATTGGGTCTTTTACCTTATATTGAATATTTTATATGTTATTATTAATGAATTTAATTAAGTTAATAAATTTTTCAAAAATAATTCCAGATGATCTGGATGTCGCTCCAGACTTCTACGAATATTTCCTAGGCACATATCCGCTCCTAGTAGCCGATAAATCACTATGGTGCGTGTCAGCCTGGAACGATAATGGCAAATCCGGGCTAGTTGATGAAAACGCGCCTCACTTGCTTTATCGCACTGATTTTTTTCCTGGTCTAGGTTGGATGCTCACCAAAGATCTCTGGCAGGAATTATCTGACAAGTGGCCCAAAGCGTTAGTAATTTTTTATTTTTATTTTAAAAAATTGTTAATCAATTTTTTATCATTAAAAAATTTTGTAGGTACTGGGACGACTGGATTCGTCAACCGGAACAACGAAAAAATAGAGCATGCATCCGGCCGGAACTCTCTAGGACCAGAACTTTTGGAAAAGTTGGCGTTAGCAAGTAAGAATTTTATTTAATTTTTTCTTCTCTATTTATAAGATTTTTTTCTTGATAATAATAATAATAATAATAATAATAATAATTTTTTTAGTGGATTGTTTTATGAAAAACATCTTAAGTATATTAAACTCAACGATCAATCTGTGCCTTTTACTAAAATGAATTTAAGTTATTTATTGAAAGTAAGTAATATTCTTTTTTAATAATTTTTTTTATATTTTTCGAGTAAAGTGTAAAATATTTTACAAGATAATTTCTTTTATTTATTTTTTTAGGATAATTATGACATTAATTTTGTTAATGAAGTCTATCATTCGACGGTAGTAAGTTACTCGGAACTAAAAAGCGGTAATATTATAACTTCTGGATCCGTGAGAATTCCTTATCATTCACGGCAAGCGTTTAAAAATACTGCCAAGATGCTGGGATTGATGGATGATTTTAGAGTAAGTTTTTTTTATTAGTAAAAAATATCCGCAAAATTTAATTTAATTTCTTTATTAAAAAAATTAAGATAAAAGCTCATTCTGAGATTACACTCATCAAGAGCTTTTATTTGAGTACCCACATGCATTTTTATATATTTTTTTCATATATACATATATATAATATATATATAAATATATAAAATATATGAAAAATTGATGTGGGTACTCAAATGAAAGGTCTCAATGAGTGTAACGTCAAAATGAGCTTATATCTTTAAAAATAACAATTGTTCACAAGATATTTGTTAAATTGAACTGTACTCTCTAAAATATTGACATTTTTAAAGATATAAGCTCATCCTGATGTTATATTCATCTAGACCTTTCATTTGAATACCCACATCAATTTTTCATATATTTTATATATTTATGTACATTATATATATGTATATATGAAAAATATATCAAAAATACATGTGGGTACTCAAATAAAAGCTCTTAATGAGTGTAACATCGGAATGAGCTTATATTTTTAAAAATGTCAATAGTTCACGAGACACAAGATCATTTCTTAAATATTGACATTTTCAAAGATATAAGCTCATCCCGATGTCACATTCATCAAGAGCTTTCATTTGAGTACCCACATGTATTTTTGATATATTTTTCATATATTTATATATATAATATATATATAAATATATAAAATATATGAAAAATTGATGTGGGTACTCAAATGAAAGGTCTCAATGAGTGTAACGTCAAAATGAGCTTATATCTTTAAAAATATCAATTGTTCACAAGATATTTGTTAAATTGAACTGTACTCTCTTAAATATTGACATTTTTAAAGATATAAGCTCATCCTGATGTTATATTCATCTAGACCTTTCATTTGAGTACCCACATCAATTTTTCATATATTTTATATATTCATATATATTATATATATGTATATATGAAAAATATATCAAAAATACATGTGGGTACTCAAATAAAAGCTCTTAATGAGTGTAACATCGTAATGAGCTTATATTTTTAAAAATGTCAATAGTTCACGAGACACAAGATCGTTTCTTAAATATTAACATTTTCAAAGATATAAGCTCATCCCGATGTCACATTCATCAAGAGCTTTCATTTGAGTACCCACATGTATTTTTGATATATTTTTCATATATTTAGATATATAATATATATAAAATATATGAAAAATTGATGTGGGTACTCAAATGAAAGGTCTCAATGAGTGTAACGTCAAAATGAGCTTATATCTTTAAAAATATCAATTGTTCACAAGATATTTGTTAAATTGAACTGTACTCTCTTAAATATTGACATTTTTAAAGATATAAGCTCATCCTGATGTTATATTCATCTAGACCTTTCATTTGAGTACCCACATCAATTTTTCATATATTTTATATATTTATATATATTATATATATGTATATATGAAAAATATATCAAAAATACATGTGGGTACTCAAATAAAAGCTCTTAATGAGTGTAACATCGTAATGAGCTTATATTTTTAAAAATGTCAATAGTTCACGAGACACAAGATCGTTTCTTAAATATTAACATTTTCAAAGATATAAGCTCATCCCGATGTCACATTCATCAAGAGCTTTCATTTGAGTACCCACATGTATTTTTGATATATTTTTCATATATTTAGATATATAATATATATAAAATATATGAAAAATTGATGTGGGTACTCAAATGAAAGCTCTTGATGAGTGTAACATCAGGATGAGCTTATATCTTAAAAAAAATCAATAGTTCACATGATATTTGTAAAAATGCCCCGTACTTTCTTAAATATTGACATTTATAAAGATATAAGCTCATCATGATGTTACGCCCATCAAGAGCTTGCAATTGAGTACCCACATGCATTTTTGATATATTTTTCATATATACATATATATAATATATATAAATATATAAAATATATGAAAAATTGATGTGGGTACTCAAATTAAAGGTCTCGATGAGTGTAACATCAGGATGAGCTTACATCTTTAAAAATGTCAATAGTTTACAATTAAATTAAAAATTATAATTGAAAAAAAAAAAACTATTTTTTCAGAGCGGAGTTCCAAGAACCGGCTACAGAGGCATAATAACCTTCTTTTACAACAAAAGACGAGTGCACCTCGCACCAAACATGAACTGGAAAGGTTACGACATAAGTTGGAGCTAACACAAAGTGCGCCACTCTAAACAGTCCCGTAATCTGGAACCAGTGATAGCTTACCAGTTCATTTAAAATAAAAATTGTAGATTATTAAATTAAATTCAAAAGAAGAGAGAGAACGAGACAATTAAAAAAAAAATATTAATATTAATATGATATTAATAAAAAAAAAAATCAATAAATTCGTACCTGGCAAAGGGATCCAACACTCCAATGTACTGTTGGAAAAGCCAAAGGGAAAACTTTGCCGATCGACTACCTCCCGTAAATTTTAAAATTAGCTAATTTGTAATTGTAATTGAGTCGAGTTTTAAAGTAACCTCTTAATTCCATTATAAATAAATATATATACAAATATATATTATACATTAATATAGTTTATAAAAAATAGCTAGAGCTCGGAAGAAATTTCTTACGAGTTTATTTATGCTTGTTAAAAAAAAATTTTAGATTTTTGAATTTTTTATCTGCTGCTTTTGTAAATATATTTTAGTGCAGTTGTATAAAAAAAAAAAATAATTATTTAAATAAAACAATTTTTTTTTTTATAAATTATTTGGTACTAGCAACCTCGCAGTCACTTTGAGACTGCCTTGATTTGTGAACTATAAAAAATTAAAATTTTGATTTATTAATTAATGTCTTTTGTTAAATTGCACTGTACTTTCTTAAAAATTTGCTTTTCTAAAGATATAAGCTCATCCTGATGTAACACTCATCAAGAGCTTTCATTTGAGTACCCACATGCATTTTTATATATTTTTCATATATACATATATGTAATATATATATAAATATATAAAATATATGAAAAATTGATGTGGGTACTCAAATGAAAGGTCTCGATGAGTGCAATGTCGGGGTGAGCTTATATCTTTAAAAATGTCATTGGAAGACAAAATACAACGTCATTTCTTAATTATTAACATTTCTTAAGATATAAACTCATCCCGAGTTTACACTCATCAAGAGCTTTCATTTGAGTACCCACATGCATTTTTAAACATTTTTCATATATTTATATATTTATATATTTATATATATGTATATATGAAAAATATATGAAAAATTCATGTACATACTCAAATTAAAGGTCTCGACGAGTGTATCATCAAGATCAGCTGATATCTTTAAAAATGTCAATAGTTCTGAAGATAATTGTTAAATTGCTCTTTACTTTCTTAAATATTGACATTTTAAAAGATATAAGCTCATCTTAATGTTACACTCATCGAGAGCTTTCATTTGAGTACCCACATGCATTTTCATATATTTTTCATATGTTCATATATATATAATATATATAAATATATAAAATATATGAAAAATTGATGTGGGTACTCAAATTTAAGGTCTCGACGAGTGTAACATAAAGACGAGCTTATATCTTTAAAAATGTCAATAGTTCACAAGATATTTGTTAAATTGAACTGTACTTTCTTAACTATTGACATTTTTAAAGATTTAAGCTCACTCTGACATTACACTCATCAAGAGCTTTAATTTGAGTACCCACATACATTTTTGATATATTTTTCATATTTACATATATATATATATATATATATATATATATATATGAAAAATTGATGTGGGTACTCAAATGAAAGGTCTTAATGAGTGTAACATCAGGATGAGCTTATATCTTTAAAAATGTCAATAGTTTACAAGATACTAGGTCATTTTTTAATTATGCGTCTAGAGATTCTTTTAAAAAAAAATTTTATTAGAATAATTTTTTTTTAATAAATTAAATAGAATTTATCGATTAAAAAAACTTAATAAAATTTTTTTATTAAAAAAATTAAATCAAATTTCAATAAAAAAAAAGTCTTCCGACGTAATATTATTATTTTAATGCAATTTATGTTAAATGTGCAATATAAATAATAAATAAAATTAATTACAGTATGATTTATTTATTGTCTGTACAACTTAAATATCCTGTTACAAGACGGGTGACAGAATAAATAAAATTGAATTTTATTATTATTATTATTTTAGATCGAAGATATATATTGTGTTATGTTACAAACCTCTGATGTTCGGGCGGTGTACAGACTTAAGGACTAATAATAATTGGAAATCTTTGCTCCCAATAATTCTAAATTTAAAGAGTTTGTTTAGAGCATCCATCTGGGACCGAACTTGGCTGGTGGCTTAGGAGCGTCCTCAGGAAGCGACTGAATCGGCTCGTAGACTGGAAGCTCTTCTACGGGCTTGGGTCGCTTAGTGTCGTGGATTTTTACCTCGCAGAAGTAACCGTAGGGTGGTCGCTCAAGGTTCATGTGTTTTAGGACGCATTTGTCTAGTGCTTCTTGTGTATTGCGGCATCTGCAATTTTTAATAAATTAATTTTTGGGAATTTATGAAAAAAAAAAAAAAAAAAAATGAATTTTTAAAAGATATTAAATCTTTCGTAAAAAATAGTAAGAAAAATTTTTTAGTAACAAATTTAATAAAATTGTACTAGCAATTTGCAGTCACTACGTGACTGCAAAAAGTTGTAAGCTTTAAATAAATTAAATTTTGTTTAATTGAACATAAATTTTGTTAAATTGTACTGTACTGTTTTAAATATTGACGTTTTTAGAGATATAAGCTCATCCTGATGTTTCACTCATCGAGACCTTTCATTTGAGTACCCACATCAATTTTTCATATATTTTATATATTTATATATATTATATATATGTGTATATGAAAAATATATAAAAATGCATGTGGGTACTCAAATGAAAGGTCTTGATGAGAGTAATGTCAAGATGAGCTTATATCTTTGAAAATGTCAATAGTTCACAAGCTATTTGTTAAAATGTCCTGTAGTTTCTTAAATATTAACGTTTTTTAAGATATAATCTCATTTTGATGTTGCACTCATTAATACCTTTTATTTGAGTACCCACATCAATTTTTCATATATTTGATATATTTATAGATATTATATATATATATGTATATATGAAAAATATATAAAAAATGCATGTGGGTACTCAAATGAAAGCTTTTTATGAGTATAAGATCAGGATGAGCTTATATTTTTATAAATGTCAATATTTAAGAAAGTACAGGGCATTTTTACAAATATCTTGTGAACTATTGACATTTTTAAAGATATAAGCTCATTCTAATGTTACACTTATCAAGTCCTTTCATTTGAGTACCCACATCAATTTTTCATATCTATATATATATATGTATATATGAAAAATATATAAAAAATGCATATTGGTACTCAAATGAAAGGTCTTGATGAGAGTAATGTCAAGATGAGCTTATATCTGTAAGCTTTGAAATCAGCTTTGAAAATGTCAATAGTACACAAGCTATTTGTAAAAATGCCCCGTACTTTCTTAAATATTAACGTTTTTTAAGATCTAATCTCATTTTGATGTTGCACTCATTAATACCTTTTATTTGAGTACCCACATCAATTTTTCATATATTTGATATATTTATAGATATTATATATATGTATATATGAAAAATATATAAAAAATGCATATTGGTACTCAAATGAAAGGTCTTGATGAGTTTAATGTCGGGATGAGCTTATATCTTTATAAACGTCAATATTTAAGAAAATACGGGGAATTTTAACCAGTATCTAGTGTACGATTGACATTTTTAAAGATATAAGCTCATCCTGATGTCACACTCATCGATACCTTTCATTTGAGTACCCACATGCATTTTTGATATATTTTTCATATATACATACATATATATAGTATACTTAAATATATAAAATATATGAAAAATTGATGTGGGTACTCAAATTAAAGCTCTTCATGAGTGTAATCTCGGAGTAAGCTTATATTTTCAAAAAAGTCAATAGTTCACAAGATATTTGTTAAATTTCCTTGTACTTTCTTAACTATTGCCGTTTTTAAAAATATAAGCTCATCCCGATGTTACTTTCATCAAGAGCTTTCATTTGAGTACCCACATGCATTTTTGGTATATTTTTCATATATACATGTATATAATATATATAAATATATAAAATATATGAAAAATTGATGTGAGTACTTAAATGAAAGCTCTCGACGAGTATAACATCAGGATGAGCTTATATCTTTAAAAATGTCAATAGTTCACAAGATACAATGTAATTTCTTAATTATGTATCCAGGAGACAAAATTTTTCTAATTCTCTTAATAATATATATTATTGACAATTTTCAAGACATCAATTTTTTCATAAAAAATTTGATTAAAAAACAAGTGAGAAATTTTTTTCATCAACAAATTTAATAAAATTGATAAAAAATGTTTTTACTAATAAAATTTTCGTATTAAAAAATAATAAAAGAAAATTCTACTATCAAAAAATAAAATAAATAAAAATACTAACGGCATAAAAGAACTATTCCGACTTGATTTATAAACACAATTATAGTACTGATCGAATTCCTGGTAGCAATGTTTCTTAAGTTTCCTTAAAAACTCAAAAGCGCACGCCGTGACAGCTTTTCCTTCATTGACACATTTGATTTCATCAAGTTCATTTCGACAGAGCATAAATTCCTAAAAAAACAAAAAACAATTAACAATAAATCAATTAATAAATCTGACATTCATTATTATGATTAAATTTCTTGGTTATGATTAAATTACGTAACTTAAACAATTAAAAAAAAAATATATATAATTTTATTATATATAATCTTGAAAATTCTACAAAATTAATTATAATTAAGAACTTCAATAATTAAAAAAAATAATTGAGACTTACATTGTTTTGGTTTTCGCAATATTTTCCAAGATAAAATGAAGCAGCGTGGAGAACTGGCCAAGATAAATTTATTTCTGGCACAGTTAATTCTTCTTCAGTAGGTAATGGTGTTTTTTCCGTAACTACCATCTTATTTATTTATTTTATTAATCAATAATAAATTTATATTTTATATATTTTAATTGTTATTTATTTATTATTTTTTACAGATCAAGACTCAAGACCAACAAAATTGCTGGCCTGTCTTCGACTATCGATTCTTTATTTTCAATTTAACGGAGCTAGCGCCAACTTCAGACTGGTCAGACATTTTTTATTTATTTATTTAGTTTTTTTTTGTTTATTTATTATTTACTTGTCAAAATTTGAAAATTTGTTTTCGTTTTGGATAAATTATCTAAAAATTTTCAATTTTTAATTATTATAGCAGACAAAATTAAAAATTTAATGTCACAATTAGGTAATTCATAAATTTGATTAATAAATTTTAGAAAATTTGATATTTTTTTAATTTTTGGCAAAAAAATTATTTTTGAGGTTAGTATTCACAAATTTTTTAATTAAAGTGCCAAAAATTTTGAATTTTTAATTTTTATCATTAATTTTAAGTAAAATTAAAATTTTTAATCTTAAAAATTTGATAATAAATTAAAAATTAGTTTTCAAATTTAAAAAATTGAAAAATTTGGTATTTTTTTTAATTTTTGACAAAAAAATTATTTTTGAGGTTAATATTTAGAAAATTTATCAATTTTTAGTTTTTTTTTTTATAAAAGCGTCAAAAGTTTATGATTTTTTAGTTTTTTAATTAATAAAAGTGTCAAAAATTTTGAAATTTTAGTTTTTAATTATTAATAGTGTCAAGAATTTACAATAATTTATTTTTAATAATAATTTTGTGTAAAATTAAAATTTTTAATTCTAAAAATTTGACAAAATAACATAAAAATTGATTTTAAAATTTAGAAAATTTAAAAATTTGGAATTTTTAGTTTTTTATTAATAATAGTGTCAAGAATTTACAATAATTTATTTTTAATAATAATTTTGTGTAAAATTAAAATTTTTAATTCTAAAAATTTGACAAAATAACAAAAATTGATTTTAAAATTTAGAAAATTTAAAAATTTTGTATTTTTCAAAATTTTTGACTGAAAAAAATTATTTTTAAGGTTAATATTTAGAAAATTTATCAATTTTTAGTTTTTTATTAATAAAAGCGTCAAAAGTTTATGATTTTTTAGTTTTTTAATTAATAAAAGTGTCAAAAATTTTGAAATTTTAGTTTTTTATTATTAATAGTGTCAAGAATTTACAATAATTTATTTTTAATAATAATTTTGTGTAAAATTAAAATTTTTAATTCTAAAAATTTGACAAAATAACATAAAAATTGATTTTAAAATTTAGAAAATTTAAAAATTTTGTATTTTTCAAAATTTTTGACTGAAAAAAATTATTTTTAAGGTTAATATTTAGAAAATTTATAAATTTTTAGTTTTTTATTAATAACAGTGTCAAAAATTGCGAATTTTTAGTTTCTAATTAACAAGTGTTAAGAATTTTGAATTTTTTATTTTTCTTAATAAATTTATCTAAAATTATAATTTTTAATTCCAAAAATTTGAGAAAATCACACAAAAATAAGTTTTCAAACTTCAAAAATTGAAAAATTTGTTATTTTTTTAATTTTTCACAGAAAAAAATCAAATTTACAGTTAAAATTTAGAAAATTTAGTGTATTTTATTTTTATTAAATTAAATTGTCCAAAATTTTGGATTTTTTATTATAATAAATATTTTCATACAAAATTTTCAATTTTTAAAAACTTGACACTTAAAAAAAATTTTAATTTTAATTTTTTAAAATTCCTACTTGTCAATTTTATAAAATCATTTTCCTCTCCATAATTTCATGATTAAAAAAATTTTCTAAATAATTAAATATCTACTAAATTAATTTAAATTTAATAAAAATAAAACACAAAATTTTCTTTTTCAATGTAATAAAAATCCACAAAATTAATTCTACAAATTTAAATACCTTTCAGAAGCTTCATCCGTCGCCAACTTCACCCCAGTAAGTACCAATAATAATAATAATAATAATAATAATAATAACACTACTACTAATAATAACAATAATAATCATAGTACCACCAACAACAAACCTAACCTATCATTAAAAACAAACCTCAAAAGTAACTCAGTAACTCAGTAACTCCGTAACTCAGTATTTATCCCCAATTATCAAAAATGGCAAGTGCAGAAAGTGAAGAAAACCTATCAGACCTATTCGACAGCGGTTTCAAGCTATTCACCAGCATCCAGAACACCCAATCAGCCACCAACAGCCTTGAAGTGCAGCTGGACGTAAAAAAATGCATAAGTACCTTCGAAACCGCTACAAAATTAGTGTCCCTTGCCGACATGTTCAGCCGGAATGAAGAATTCAGCGAAGTTCCTACTGAAAATATCAAGTACTTTTTACTTCCTGCATTACTGGGTACTTTAGCGAGTAAAATCTGCGACCGGGAGAATAGAATGCATTATCTTAAAGTGTCTGAAGTTTATTTCTATGATTTTTTGGAGCGAGTCAAGTCCTACGGAGTTATCAACTTTGAAATTCCGAAAAAGAGCCAAGAAGATGATGACAATGGAGAAGATTCTAAAAAAGAAGGTGAAAAAAAGAAAACAAGCAACCTGGAGAAGATTGAAGACATGGTAAGCATCAGGAAGCTCAAGTTAATGCGTTATAAGGAGCAAAAGGACCTTAAGGAGAAGCTGGAAGTCTACCAGAAGAGTATGGACAACCCAAACCTTGATGATGAAACAAAGAGGAATTATTTTACCACTTTAATTAATCTCTACGCGCTTGAGGCAGTTGATGAGATTAATTCTTTGAAGGAAGAGAAAGCAATCTTGGAGCAGATGAAGATGATCAAGCCGGAGGATAAGAAGAAGGATAACAAGGACAACTTGAACTACAAGCCTCCTAAACTCCAGCCGATTATTATTACTAAGAACCAGCTCCAGAAACAGGTTATGGGTGCAGGCTATCCTAGCCTGCCGGTGATGACTGTGGAGGAGTTTTATGAGAAGAAGATTGCTGATGGAGAGTGGGCTGCTCCTGGGACTAATGTTGGGGGGAAGAGTCTTCAGGATATGGCTGAGAGTCAAGGACAAGAGGATCCTGAGGTGCTGGAGAAGGAGCAGCTGGCTGAGAAGGATGATCAGGAGTACTTGGATAAAATCAGGGCTATGGACGAGTACAAGGACACTCATAAACGCGGGTGGGGAAATAGATACAACAGGAGTTAAATTTTAGGGTTTAATTTTTTGTGTAGAAGGTTTATTAAAGATTTTTTATTTTGAAATTTTGGCTGTTTTTTTGGATCCTTAATTTTGAAGAATAAAAAGGTAATTTTTTTTGTTTTTTTTTTGTTTTAGGATAAAAAGTGTGTTTTTAAATGAAGATTTTGCGGAGAAAATAACAAGCTTGAAGACGATGAGACTAAAAGTTAAGTATTTAAGATTGTTTGGAATAATAACGATTTTTTGAACTTTTGAAGTTGATTTTTTAATTGAAATTAAAATTAATTGATTAAGTTTATCTACGTATAAGGTAAAAGGCCCAATAGCGGAACGAGACCCAGTACCGGAACGATTTCAGGATTATTATATTATATCTTGTTGAGTATGATGTGGAATTTTAAGAATTTTTATTTTTTCGAAATCTCAATGTTTTGGGTATGAAATAAAATATAAGTAAAATTTACAAGTCTATCAAAAATATTAAAAAAAATTAAAAGTTATCGGACCAAGCTGAGTCCTATGACTTACCTCGATTCCTTAAGGAATTTGCTAAGAAAATAGTCAGTAGTCTTAAGCTTGTAAAAAATTTAAAAAGCAACTTTTTCAGTCATTTTTTTTTATGTGTTCGTAGAGCTATTAAGAATTCACAGTCTTAAGTGTTTATAAAATCAAAATTAATTAAAAGTATTAATTGTTGCTGTTCGTCTATTGGTACACTTAAAATTAGCTCGACCCAGTACCGGAACAGACTGCCATGTTCACTCTGCTGCCTGACACATGCAGTGTATTGTACTAAAGAGCAAGATTTAGTGCAATAAAAAAATTATTTGTGGTTTAATAATTAATACAGTGCGTACGTTTGTTATAACAATATCATCAAATATGCATAAACTTCAGTTTTAAAAATAAAACTAAATTTTTGTAGTTAATATTTTTCTCTAAAACTAATTTATAAAGTTCAACCTCCAAATCTTGTGTTTATTTGTATTACCAAATTGAAATGATATATTTTTTCATGAAATATTATTTAATTCAAGAGTATTTCACACTATGAAAAAATATTCGTCGTTAAATTTATATATCAATTAATAAATTGTGTACAGGTTTTATTAAGATGCCAAAGGTCAAAGGGAATAATAAATGTTCAGTATAAAAATTATATTTTTTATAAATAAAATTATCTCTTTTATAATTAAATACTATTTTTAACAAGTTTAATTCCTCAACTAATCATTAACTTCATTATAATTTAGATGAAGCATAATTTTAGCATTTGGAGAAATTTTTATGATTCACTGTTCCGGTATTGGGACAACTATGTTCCGCTATTAGGACTAGTCATTTTTAGCGTTCCGGTACTGGGTCTTTTGGACTTTTTCGAAAAATATTTTTTTTATTTATTAAACTTATATTTGAATTTGTTTTCACACAACTAAATGTTTTTTTCAACCGATCTATTAAATTATTTTTTTTTCCAAGTTGCCTGTATAATTTTAAAATAATAAATACTGATACACGGTCTTTGTCGTTCCGCTATTGGGCCCTTTACCTTATCGCGTTACTAGAACCATAAGGGCGTATAAAAAAATTTTTTTTTGCTCCAATCAATGTAAAAATGTTGAAAATATTAACATCTATGAAAAAAAGGAAAAAAAAAAATTTTTTTTGTGATACGCCCTTATGGTTTTAAGAAAACATTTTTCTAAAACCATAAGGGCGTATCCTGTTTTTTCGGTTTATCATCAATTATGGGTCAGAGTAAGAAAAAAAATTGCAAAAGGTAATAGAATATCACTCCACAACTTGATTTATGTCAACAAATATTTACTTAAGTGATAAAACTAATAAAAAATTAAGGAAAAATAAATTCATCAGAGTATTACTCCAATGCCATCGCTATCGTCAGGATCATCTGTGTCTAAGATTATAAAAGTAAAAAAAAAGATTTGTTAACTTTTTTTTTAACTAGATAATGACAAAAAAATTTATAAACTATGACCATGGCTGAAAATTAAACTTTGATAATACCGATGATATTTTGTGGGACAGTGCCTGATGTACAAAAATGATTTAGATCATCAAACTTGCTTGAAGATATTGGTATTGAAGGGTCATAACAATTCTCAAGAACAAAGTTCTTTTTGAATGACTTTTTTAAAATTACAGTTCTAAATGGCTTACAAAATTCTTTTGTTAATTGTAAATAGGTCTGAAGTAAAAAAAAAATCAATTTTGAAAAACTTTGAGGCTAATTTTATTAACTTGAAGACATACCGATTGTTCTCAAGTTGTTATGAATTTATTTTTTCTTAATTTTTCATTCGTTTTTTCACTCAAATAAATATTTGTTGATATAAATTAAGTTGTGGAGTGATAATTTCTATCACCTTTGCAATTTTTTTTCTTACTCTGACCCATAATTGATAATAAACCGAAGAAACAGGATACGCCCTTATGGTTTTAGAAAAATGTTTTCTTAAAACCATAAGGGCGTATCACAAAAAAAAATTTTTTTTTTCGTTTTTTCCATAGATGTTAATGTTTTCAATATTTTTACATTGATTGGAGCAAAAAAAATTTTTTTATACGCCCTTATGGTTCTAGTAACGCGATATATTAGGGTGGCGCAAAAAAACCGACTATTTTTTTTTGTTAAGTCTCGAGTGAAAGAATGTTAGTTTTTGATGTTTTAAGAGCTCTCTCCAAAGGACAACTTAAAGAAAATTTTTTAAGAGGTCGCTCCAAATTTTTAAAAATTTTAAAAATCGCCAAAAATCGAATTTCTTTTTTTTTAATTTTTTTTCTCGTTACGTCATAATTTTATAGACCAAAAAAAAAGGTTTCCCTGAAAGTTTCAGTTCAAAATTTGAATTTTAAAAGGTTGCTCATAATTTTTTTTTAAATTTATTAGTGACTACTTAATTGGATTAGCATTTTTTCTCTGAAATTTAAAAAAAATTATGAGCGACCTTTTAAAATTTAAATTTTGAATTGAAACTTTCAGGAACTTATTTTTTTTGTCTATAAAATTATATAACGTAACGAGAAAAAAAAAAAAAAAAAAAAAATTTCGATTTTTGAAATTTTAAAGAATTTGGAGCGACCTCTTAAAAATTTTTTTTTGAGCTGTTCTTTGGAGAGGGCTCTTAAAACATCAAAAATTGACATTTTTTCACTCGAGACTAAAAAAAAAAAAATAGTCTTGCTTATTGTAAAATACTTAGCTAATTTCTAACGAAATTAGCAACTGAGGAGCTGATTTTCAAAAGGGTATCTTTTCATATTTCAAAAGACCAGTTTTCTGAACTTTTAAATATTAATTACTTGGAGAATTATTAAGATTTATAAATGAAAATCTAATTGCAGCTTCATAACTGATAGAACTTTATAGCTAAATTAAAAAAAGTTCAATACAAATATTTACAATTGAAGATAACCACTTTTTTGTCTCGATTAATCAAAAATGAAAAGATACCCTTTTGAAACTCAGCTCCTTAACTATCGAACTTTAGAGTAGTTTTGCGCAAGCCTTGTAAAAGATTATTATATGGGATGTAAATAAATTATAGTACTAGTAAATTCATCAATTATATAATTAAATTTGATCAGTTGAAAAACTTAATGGTCAAATTACTTATATAATAGCAAGCGTTTATTTACAATATTTTATGTTCAAAAAAATTAAAAATATTCAACAATTTGTAAGTAAAATATATAATTATCCGAAGCGATAATTTTTATAAATGTCACGGAACATGTCTCTGCAATTAATTTTGACTTTTAATTTTGCACATAGTAAAAACACGCCTGAGAGTTTTCTATGTAAGCTGTAAATTTCTTCCGGGGGTGGACAGAGTCGGTGAGTAATAATTGTTGGCACCAAAGCTTGCATTCTAAAAAAAAATTATTATTATAAGAAAAAAAAATTTTACTTTTTTGAATAATGACTTTGTTAAATTACACTGTACTTTCTTAAATATTGACGTTTTTAAAGATATAAGCTCATCTTGATGTTACACTCATTAAGAGCTTTCATTTGAATACCCACATGCATTTTTGATATATTTGTATATATTATATATATATGTATATATGAAAAATATATCAAAAATGCATGTGGGTACTCAAATGAAAGGTCTTGATGAATGTAACATCAGGATGAGCTTATATCCTTAAAATTGTCAATAGTTCACAAGATATTTCTTAAATTACTTTGTACTTTTTTAACTATTGACATTTTAAAAAATATAAGCTCATCTCGATGCTACACTCATCAAGAGCTTTCATTTGATTACCCACATGCATTTTTTATATATTTTTCATATATACATATATATAATATATATAAATATATAAAATATATGAAAAATTGATGTAGGTACTCAAATAAAAGGTCTCGATGAGTGTATCATCAGGATAAGCTTATATTTTTAAAAATGTCGATAGTTCACAAGATATTTGTTAAAATGCTCTGTACTTTCATAACAATTGACATTTTTAAAGATATAAGCTCATTCCGATATTACACTTATCAAGAGCTTTAATTTAAGTACCCACATGCATTTTTGATATATTTTTCATATATACATATATATAAATATATAAAATATATGAAAAATTGATGTGGGTACTCAAATGAAAGGTCTTAATGAGTATAACATCAGGATGAGCTTATATTCTTAAAATTGTCAATAGTTCACAAGATATTTCTTAAATTACTTTGTACTTTTTTAACTATTGACATTTTAAAAAATATAAGCTCATCTTGATGCTACAATCATCAAGAGCTTTCATTCGATAACCCACATGCATTTTTGATATATTTTTCATATATACATATATATAAATATATAAAATATATGAAAAATTGATGTGGGTACTCAAATGAAAGGTCTTAATGAGTATAACATCAGGATGAGCTTATATCCTTAAAATTGTCAATAGTTCACAAGATATTTCTTAAATTACTTTGTACTTTCTAAACTATAGACATTTTTAAAGATATAAGCTCATGTTGATGTTACACTCATCAAGAGCTTTCATTTGAGTACCCACATTCATTTTTGATATATTTTTCATATATACATATATATAAATATATAAAATATATGAAAAATTGATGTGGGTACTCAAATGAAAGCTCTCGATGAGTGTAACATCAGGATGAGCTTATATCTTTAAAAATGTCAATAGTTTACAAGATACAAGATCATTTCTTAATTATATATCTAGGGATAGAGTATTTTTAAATGCAGCCTAAATAAATAATAATAAAAAATAACATTCTTACTTTTTGGTAACATTTTGCCCGCCGAAGTCATAAGCGTCATTTTTCTCGCTGAAAATCTCCCCGAGAATCATAACAGCGTCTACATGAGCCTTTTCCATGAGCTTAGACTCATACCCGGTCAAGAATTTCATTTCTCTGGACAATCTGAGCACCTTATCTCGATCTCCATAACTCGCTCCGTTGATAATTTCAATATAATTATCCATAAATTTTTTTTCATAAGACCTGCAAGCTCCAAAGTCCAGAAGAATCATTTTTTTGGTCTCTGGGTTGTAGAAAAAATTCGCCCAGTTAGGATCCGTCTGCATGTAGTAAAATACAAAGAGTTCTTTTAGGCATAAATGCATTATTAATTTGCATATGTGCTCGCGAGTTTCTATATCCATTTCTATGCACTTGTCTACTGGTACTCCGTCGATTAATTCTGAGGTTAATACTTGATTAGAACACAGCTCATCTATAAAAATAAAAATTTTTTTTATTTTTTAAAATAATATTTTAATTAAAAAAAAAATTTTTTTTAATTAAAATTTTTTTTTTATTTTTTAAATAATATTTTAATTAAAAATTTTTTTTTTAGTTTTTAATTAAAAAATTTTTTTTATTTTTTAAATAATTTTTTAATAAAAAATTCTTATTATTTTTTAAATAATTTTTTTAATAAAAAATTTTTTTGTATTTTTTAATTAATAATTTTTTTTTTTAGTTTTTAATTAAAAAATTTTTTTTATTTTTTAAATTATTTTTTAAATAATTTTTTTAATAAAAAATTTTTTTGTATTTTTTAATTAATAATTTTTTTTATTTACATAATAAATAATTAAATTAATATAAAAAAAAAAACTTACCAACAATTTTAGGGACATAATAATCAGGATAAGGCGCCAATAATTCTTTAAACTTCTTGGAGCACTCAGCTTCTCTGATATAATCAACCTCCCAGGATAATTCACGCTTAGCAACCTCAACTACATTGTCAATGAACATTCCCTCGGGGAAAATATTCCAGACTTTTAATACACCCACCAAATTATCAATGTCACTTTGAATTCCTTCTGCGACTCCAGGGTACTGGATTTTCATAGCGACTGATTGTCCATTTGAGAGAGTCGCTAGATGAACTTGACCTATTGATGCTGCTGCAAATGGCTTTTCGTCGAAAGTTGATACTTTGGATCTCCAATCGGGACCTAGTTCATTTACTAACACTTTCTGGAATAATAACAATAAGAGTCAATTTATGATGATAAGAAATTAAGGCTGCATTCGAAAATTATCTCTAGATACATAATTAAGAAATGATCTTGTATCTCGTGAACTATTGACATTTTTTAAGATATAAGCTCATCCTGATGTTATACTCGTCGAGAGCTTTCATTTAAGTACCCACATCAATTTTTTATATATTTTATATATTTATATATATTATATATATGTATATATGAAAAATATATCAAAAATGCATGTGGGTACTCAAATGAAAGCTCTTGATGAGTGCAATGTCAGAGTGAGCTTATATCTTTAAAAATGTCAATCATTAAGAAATGACCTTGTATCTTCTGAACTATTGACATTTTTAAAGATGTAAGCTCATCCCGATGTTATACTCATCAAGACCTTTTATTTGAGTACCCACATCAATTTTTTATATATTTTTCATATATACATATATATAAATATATGAAAAATATATCAAAAATGCATGTGGGTACTCAAAGGAAAGCTCTTGATGAGTGTATTGTCAGAGTGAGCTTATATCTTTAAAAATGTCAATAGTTTAGAAAGTACAGTGCAATTTAACAAATATCTTGTGAAATATTGACATTTTTAAAGATATAAGCTCACTCCGACATTACACTAATTAAGACCTTTCATTTGAGTACCCACATCAATTTTTCATATATTTTATATATTAATATATATTATATATTTGTATATATGAAAAATATATCAAAAATGCATGTGGGTACTCAAATGAAAGGTCTTGATGAGTATAACATCGGGATGAGCTTATATCTTTAAAATAAATATTATATATATGAATATATGAAAAATATATGAAAATGCATGTGGGTACTCAAATGAAAGCTCTTGATGAGTGCAATGTCAGAGTGAGCTTATATCTTTAAAAATGTCAATAGTTTAGAAAGAACAGTGCAATTTAACAAATATCTTGTGAACTATTGACATTTTTAAAGATATAAGCTCACTCCGACATTACACTAATTAAGACCTTTCATTTGAGTAACCACATGAATTTTTCATATATTTTATATATTAATATATATTATATATATGTATATATGAAAAATATATCAAAAATGCATGTGGGTACTCAAATGAAAGCTCTTGATGAGTGTAACATCGGGATGAGCTTATATCTTTAAAATATATATTATATATATATATATATGTATATATATATATATATATGTTATATATATATATATATATTCTATATATATATATATATATATATATATAGTATATATATATATATATATATATATATATATATATTTATATATATATATATTCATTTTCATAGATTAATATATTTATATATATATATATATATGAATATATTAATCTATGAAAAATATATGAAAATGCATGTGGGTACTCAAATGAACGCTCTTGATAAGTGTAACATCAAGATGAGCTTATATCTTTACAAAAGTGAATAGTTAAGAAAGTACAGTGCAATTTAACAAAAGTCATTATTTAATATATATTTACTTAAATAAATACTTACATGAACTTGCCAAGTTGGCATAAAATCAGCGCTTTGTCTGACCCTTTCAAAAGCTTTTTGAAGTTCTGGACTGATTACATTGTTATCTTGGATACTTAAAATTTGTCCGATTTTCAATGCAGCTCCTAAAAAAATTAACCATACATAAATAAACAAAAAAAAAAAGTAATAAATATATTTACATTAATCAAAGAATTAAAAATTCTTTAGACTAATGTAAAATAAAATAAGTATTTCAAATTCTTTAGATTAATGTAAAATGAAACAAGTATTTTATCAACCTCTAACTTTACAAAGCGTAGCAACAATTCTCTCAGCATTAGCTTTAGTCAAAAAAACATTATCCAAAGTATTTCCAACGCTAGTTTCTTCTTTGAGACCAAAAGTCCTTCGGCTGAACTCAGCAAGAGTTCCAATACCTAATCCAACTCCTAGAGTTGCAAAACTAGCCATTCTTCCTATTCTAGTGCTTGGTACTTTTCTTTCTCTTGCTTCTGTTGATAACTAAAAAAAATAATAATAAATTTTTTGAAAAAAAATTTTAGTAAATTTTTTGAAAAAAAATTTTAGTAAATTTTTTGAAAAAAAATTTTAGTAAATTTTTTGAAAAAAAATTTTAGTAAATTTCTTGAAAAAAAATTTCAATAAAATTGAAAGAATAAAATTTAAAAAAAAAATTAATAATAGATTTTTTGGAAAAAAATTTCAACAAAATCAAAAAAAAAAAATTAATAAAATTTTTTGGAAAAAAATTTTAATTTAAAAAAAAATTTCTTACAGTAACTCGTGGTTTAACAACAGGTCTCTTAGCATCTGGTTCAATAATTTTCTCACTCAAAGTTACTTGAACCTTCGGTTCAATAATTTCACCTTCTGTCTTATCACCAATTTTTTTTTCATGTTCAATTTCGAGTTTCCTTAGCAGTTGTTTGTCTTTATCACTCAATTCTATTTTAGGAATAGTTTTTTCCAGGGTACCAATCGTCTCTATTTTTTCTTTGACGCTGCTGTACTTGATGGAAACTTCTACGACAGTTGGTTCAGTAGATGGTGGTGATGCTGGTGATGCTGGTGATGCTGGTGGTGGCTCTTCATTTTTTGGCTTTATTTCTCGAGGGTCTTTTGCGGGATTTAAAACTTCTAACTTAGAACCTAAATGACTTTTTTCTAAAGGTACTCCTGTTAATTCTAAGGCTGATTGTTTTGTATACTCTCGGATTCCTTTTTCAACTACGCAAAGCCTATCCAGAAGATCTTTTGTCTCTGTGTATAATTTTTGCTGGAATTTAAAAAAATTTTTTTATAATTAAAATCTTAAAACTTTTATTTAAAATTTTTATTTGAAAATTTTATTTAAAATTTTTATTTAAAAATTTTATTTAAAATTTTTATTTAAAAATTTTACTTAAAATTTTTATTTAAAAATTTTATTTAAAATTTTTATTTAAAAATTTTATTTAAAATTTTTAATAAATAATAAAATAAATAAAGAAAATTTTATTTAAAATTTTTATTTAAAAATTTTATTTAAAATTTTATTTAAAAATTTTATTTAAAAATTTTTATTTAAAAATTTTTAATAAATAATAAAAAAAATTTTTATTTAAAAATTTTATTTAAAATTTTTATTTAAAATTTTTAATAAATAATAAAATAAATAAAAAAAATTTTACTTAAAATTTTTATTTAAAAATTTTATTTAAAATTTTTATTTAAAAATTTTATTTAAAATTTTTAATAAATAATAAAATAAATAAAAAAAATTTTACTTAAAATTTTTATTTAAAAATTTTATTTAAAATTTTTATTTGAAAATTTTATTTAAAAATTTTATTTAAAAATTTTATTTAAAATTTTATTTAAAAATTTTATTTAAAATTTTTATTTAAAAATTTTATTTAAAAATTTTATTTAAAATTTTTAATAAATAATAAAAAAAATTTTATTTAAAATTTTTATTCAAAAATTTTATTTAAAATTTTTATTTAAAAATTTTATTTAAAATTTTTAATAAATAATAAAATAAATAAAAAAAATTTTATTTAAAAATTTTATTTAAAATTTTTATTTAAAAATTTCATTTAAAATTTTAATAATTTTTTTTATTAAAAAAATTTCAATATTACAAAATTTTTTATTAATAATTAGATATATAAAATAAAAAATGATTATTTAAAATTAATTAATTAAAATAAAATTTGTTTTTGTTATAATTTAGTTAAAAAAAATTATTATCAAAAATTTAATTAATAATTTTTGTAGAATTAATTTTTTTTGAGTAATTTTATTAACAAGGTAAATTTTAAAATTTAATCCTAATTTTAAATATTAAATAATTGATAAAAAAAAATTTTACATAAAGTAATTTTAAAGAATTATTAATAAAATTTTTATTAATAATTAAAAATTAAAAATTTATCAAAATAAATAAATTAGTATTGTTAAAAAATTTAATTTAATAGTAAAAAAAAAAAATTTCTAAACTTACTGGAACCTTACTTGGATCAATATCTCGAAATTTTTCAACAACTCCTTTTAAATTCGCCTCCGCAGCAGATTTTACACTTGAATTAACAACAACATTTTTAATACAATCTTTTTGGTGTTTTAAAAATGCATTTCCGACTAATTGAGCGCCTTTTATTACTCCAATTAAATCGGAACTCCATGGGCGCACCATTGCTAAGGAATTATTGTGTCACAACCTGACGCAATAATAAAACAAAAATTATAAAATAAAATTTTACAAATTTATAAATAAATTTATAAATTATATAATAATCATATATGTTAATAATTATTTATTTCATATATTTTTATATTAATTAAAATTTAATAATTTTTGTAATTTAGGTTAGATTATAAATATTAAAAATTAGTTTTATATTACCTGAATGTTTTTTACAAGTCTTAACTGGGGTAAGTTGGATTTTTATTAAAAAAGTAGAAAATTATTTTGATTGTTGTTGTTATTGTTAAAAATTTTAAATGAAATTGATAAGTGAGGTTTTTGTGTTGAAAATGACAGTGACCTTGGAGAACACTAGCGACATCTTTAGTTAAATTTGAAAAGGTTTTTGTATTAAGTTTTTTTGAAAGTAAGATTTGAAATGTGGCGGGAAAAATTTTTTTTAGAAAATTATATATAATTTTATTCTAAAAAAAAGAGTTAGAAAGTTTTTATAATTATATAAAATTTAAATAGTGAAATATTATTGAAATAATTATTAACTAGGAACCTTGCAGTCACTACGTGACTGCTGTGACTTGTAAACTAGTTTTATAGCTATAAATAAATAAAATTTTGCTTTATTAAATACTGATTTTTGGTAAATTGCACTGTACTTTTTTAATTAAACTTTACTTTTTTAATTACAGTGCAATTTAACGAATAACTTGTGAACTATTGACATTTTTTAAAATGTAAGCTTATCCCGATGTTACACTTATAAAGAGCTTTCATTTGAGTACCCACATGCCTTTTTGATATATTTTTCATATTTACATATATATATATATATATATATATATATATATATATATATATATATATATATATATAATATATGAAATATATGAAAAATTGATGTGGGTACTCAAATGAAAGGTCTTAATGAGTGAAACTTTAGGATGAGCTTATATTTTAAAAAATGCTAATTGTTCACAAAATATTTGTTAAATTGCACTGTACCTTCTTAAATATTGACATTTTTAACGATATAAGCTCAGACCGATGTTACAATCATCAAGAGCTTTCATTTGAGTACCCACATGCCTTTTTGATATATTTTTCATATTTACATATATATATATATATATATAATATATATAAATATATGAAATATATGAAAAATTGATGTGGGTACTCAAATGAAAGGTCTTAATGAGTGAAACTTTAGGATGAGCTTATATTTTAAAAAATGCTAATTGTTCACAAAATATTTGTTAAATTGCACTGTACCTTCTTAAATATTGACATTTTTAACAATATAAGCTCAGACCGATATTACAATCATCAAGAGCTTTCATTTGAGTACCCACATGCTTTTTTGATATATTTTTCATATATACATATATATGATATATATATAAAATATATAAATATATGAAAAATTGATGTGGGTACTCAAATGAAAGGCCTTGATGAGTGAAACTTTAGGATGAGCTTATATTTTAAAAAATGTTAATTGTTCACAAAATATTTGTTAAATTGCACTGTACCTTCTTAAATATTGACATTTTTAACAATATAAGCTCAGACCGATATTACAATCATCAAGAGCTTTCATTTGAGTACCCACATGCTTTTTTGATATATTTTTCATATATACATATATATGATATATATATATAAAATATATAAATATCATATTTTCCAATTTTAGAGTTTAGAAACGGCCAAATTTATTGATGGCCATAAATCCTTAAACTTAGAAACTGACACAAATTAATGTCCAAGATTGTACGTGTGTATGTGTGTGTGAAAGTATGTGAACCACTTATAACTTTTGAACGACTCATCCGATTTTATCGCGATTGGTGCCATTTGGAAGGGCTTGGCCCAACTTAGAAATCTTAAAAAAACTAAGAAAAAAAATTTTTTCAAACGTGGTTTTTTTTGGATAACTTTTAAACGGCTCTACCGATCGATTCCAAAAACTCATCAGCTTTAGACAATGAAAAACCACGTCGATCGTCACCAAGCTGGTCAAAATCGGTTTACTCATTCGAGAGATATCGTGAACGAAAGAAAACCGAAAAAAGTGTTTTTTCGAAATTACTCCGAAATTTTCGGTTCGAACAATTAAAACCTGAAAATTATTTATGGGGCTGATAAAACTGCGTCGAATGCCGCCAACCGCGTGAAAATCGGTGGATCCATTCAAAAGTTATTGCGGTTTGAAAATTCCAAAAGTAGTGTTCTATGAAACTTCTATCAGACTTTTGAGCTCGAAGAGCTCAAATGCATATAAATACTATCTCTTTGACCTCAGCGAGCTCAAAATATCACATAAATTAGATTTTGAGCTCAAAAATCTCAAAAACATCATAAGTAAAATTTTAAGCGCCCAGGTATGGAATTAGCGGGAAGTTGCAGGGATGGCCTTTAGGGTCAACCGTTTTCCTAATTTTTTTTTTGAAATTTTTATAAATTTTTCAACACGTTTACACTCACAAGGAAAAATAAAAACTGAAATATTTAATTTTATGGTTAAGTTTTACTTATAAGGACACTTTTCGGAGGAAATGGTAATTGTATTGTACAGAGGAAAGATTGTAAGCGTATACCTGCATGAAAAGATAATGCAAAATAAATTTGTAAGACGGTAATTTTTCTATTCTTGGAAGAAAGTCATTAGTAAATTTTAAATCACTCACTTTGAAGATTTATCATTCATTTTTGGATAATAGAAAGCTTATTTAGAAGAAAATTTTAAAATAAAATTTAGTATATTGGTTCTATGATTCTTGATTCTCCGACAAAATATCCCCGAAAATTAATCCTAAATATATAGCCGGAGTTTTTGAATAAAACGATAAACAAAAAAAAATTAAAAATGAAATAGTTAATTTATTTAAACAATTTTATCTTTTGTACACTGTAAAAATACCAAGTCGATCGCCGCCAGTCCGGTCAAAATCGGTTGATTCGTTCGTCAGTTATCGTTGACGAAAGAAAACCGAAAAAAGTGTTTTTTCGGAATTACTCCGAAGTTTTCCACTCTGTCAATATAAACTTAAAGATTTTTTATGAAGCTTAAAAAACTGCGTCGAATGCTACCAACCGCGTGAATAATCGGTTCATTCATTCAAAAGTTATTGCGATTTGAAAATTAAAAAAATAGTGTTTTATCAAACTTTTGAGCTCGAAAAGCTCAAAAGCATACAAAAGCTATTTTTTTGAGCTCGGAGAGCTCAAAATAATACACAAATTGTATTTATGAGCTCGGAGAGCTCTAAAACGTCATAAGTTCAATTTCAAGCGTTTAGGTATAGAATTGGCGGGAAGTTGCAGGGATGGCCTTCAGGGTCAACCGTTTTCCTAATTTTTTATTTATAAATTGTTGTTGATCTTGACTACCCACATGCACTTTTCATATATTTTATAAATATTATATCTACAAGATATATGAAAAAATTCATGTGGGTACTCAAATGAAAGGTCTCGATGAGTATAAAATCATAATGGACTTATATTTATGAAAATGTTAATAATTAACGAATGATAATGTATATTGTTAACTAATGATGTTTTTAACGATATAAGCTCATTCCGGTGTTACACTTATCAAGAGCTTTCATTTGAGTACCCACATGCATTTTTGATATATTTTTCATATATACATATATATAATATATATATAAGTATATAAAATATATCAAAAATTCAAGTGGGTACTTCAATTAAAGGTCTTGATGAGTGTAATGTCGGAGTGAGCTTATATCTTTAAAAATGTCAATAGTTCACAAGATACACGGTCATTTTATATATTATATATATATATACTAAAATGTATAAAATAAATACATTTATATATATACATATATATATATATATATATATATATATATATATATATATATATATATATATATATATATATATATTTTTTTTTTTGACAATTTTTAATAATAATTAATTTATAAAAAAAAATAAATAAAAACATTATAATAATAATTAAAATGAAATATTATTAAAAATAATAGATTAAATTTTTAATAATTAAATATAAAAGGGGTTCATAAAAATATTTTCTTTACAAAAATTTATTTATTTCTAAATTCATTTATTTTTGGAGTGAATTTTATTATTAATAAAAATTAACTCCTTCTCGGAGTAAATATCACTCAATTAAAAATCATTCACTCTTCATTCACTCCGCGTTCACTCCGCAAATTTTTTACAGTCTACTCTTAATAATACAGATTTATTTAAATTCTTAATTTAATATTATTATTATAACTTAGTTTTTTTCAGTTAAAAATAATAATTTTAATTTGTAAATAATTAATTTTCATTTAAATAATTAATAGCCTTTGATTTAAATTTACATTAAAATTTTTATTATTCAAAATTTCTTTTTTTAATTACAGATAATTATAATTATTGTAAGTAAACTCCACTGACCACCTCTCTGACTTTTTTCGAGACCTTGTAATTTAAAAAATTAAAACTGAGCATTCTCTGAGTGAAATAGCTCTTGCATTAGATTCCTTATACGAAACCTGTAATTTACCCAGTCGAATTTAGGTGATGCTTCTTCATCTTCTTCATCTTCATCTTCTTCATCTCCTTTATCTCCTTCATCTTCTTCATCTTCTTCATCTTCTTGCTCAAATCCTTTCAAGATTTTTTCATAATTCTCCATTGCCGAAAGCTTCAACATTCTCTCCGTTTCTTCTCTGAAAATGTTATTCTTCCTTTCTTTTTGCAACTGCTCCTCCGCGAGTTTCGCCTTCTCTAAAGCCGCGTTTAGACGAACCTGAAGATCCTCCGAGCCGTCGTTAATCCTCCGGCACTTTTGATCGAGCTTGACAATTAATTCGCTGAGTTTATTTATCTCACTCTTCATTTCCTCCCTCGCACTCTTTATTTCTTCTTTTATTAACGTCACTTCTTCCAAAATTACGTCCACTGATTCAAATTCTTCGCTCTTAAAGCTTCATTCTACTTCATTAACTTCACTATCGATTTTTTTAACATCACTATTTAATTTTTCTTTGTCTGAATCTTTATTTTCACGGAATTCCCTGAATTTCGCGAGGTTTAATCGCAATTCTTTATGCAATCTGGCAACTTGATCGATTTGCATTTTAGAAATTTTTTTTTAAAATTTTAATAAATTTTTCAACACGTGTGCACTCACAAGGAAAAATTAAGACTGAAAGATTTTATTTAATGGATGAGTTTTACTTAAAAGGACACTTTTGGGGGGAAATGGTAATTGATTGTACAGAGGTAAGATTGTAAGCGTATACCTGCCTGAAATGACAATGCAAAAATGGATTGTACGCTGATAGAAGGTTTAAGTATAGAGTACTATTACTGATTTTAGTAACAAAATTTTTGGTTATTTATTTTGGTTTATTAAATAATGATTTTTATTAAATTAAACTGTATTTTCTTAATTATTGATATTTTTAAAGATATAAGCTCATCCCGATGTTATACGCATCAAGAGCTTTCATTTGAATACCCACATGCATTTTTGATATATTTTTCATAAATACATATATATGTATATGTATAATATATAAATATATAAAATATATGAAAAATTGATGTGGGTACTCAAATAAAAGGCCTTGATGATTGTAACATCGGGATGAGCTTATGTCTTTAAAAATGTCAATAATTAAGAAAGTACAGAGGAATTTAAGAAATATCTTGTGAACTATTTACATTTTTAAAAATACAAGTTCATTCTGATGTTACACTTATCGAGATCTTTAATTGGAGTACCCACATCAATTTTTCATATATTTTATATATTTATATATTATATATATATATATGTATATATGAAAAATATATTAAAAATGCATAAGGTAGTCAAATGAAAGCTCTTGATAAATGTAACATCGGGATGAGCTTATATCTTTAAAAATGTAAATAGTTAATAAATCACAGTGCAATTTAATAAATATCTTGTGAGCTATTAATATATTTAAATATATAAGCTCATCCTAATGTTATACTCATCAAGAGCTTTCATTCAAGTACCCACATCAATTTTTCATTTATTTATATATTTATATATATTATACATATGTATATATGAGAAATATATCAAAAATGCATGTGGGTACTCAAATGAAAGCTTTTGATGAGAGTAACATCAGAATGAGCTTATATCTTTAAAAATATCAATAGTTCACAAGATATTTGTTAAAATGCCTTGTATTTTCTTAAATATTGACATTTTTAAAGATATAAGCTCATTCTGATGTTAAACTCATCAAGAGCTTTAATTTGAGTACCCACATCAATTTTTCATATATTTTATATATTTATATATTATATATATATGTATATATGAAAAATATATTAAAAATGCATAAGGTAGTCAAATGAAAGCTCTTGATAAATGTAACATCGGGATGAGCTTATATCTTTAAAAATGTAAATAGTTAATAAATCACAGTGCAATTTAATAAATATCTTGTGAGCTATTAATATATTTAAATATATAAGCTCATCCTAATGTTATACTCATCAAGAGCTTTCATTCAAGTACCCACATCAATTTTTCATTTATTTATATATTTATATATATTATACATATGTATATATGAGAAATATATCAAAAATGCATGTGGGTACTCAAATGAAAGCTTTTGATGAGAGTAACATCAGAATGAGCTTATATCTTTAAAAATATCAATAGTTCACAAGATATTTGTTAGAATGCCTTGTACTTTCTTAAGTATTGAAATTTTTAACGATATAAGTTCATTCCGATTTTAAACTCATCAAGAGCTTTAATTTGAGTACCCACATGCATTTTTATATATTTTTCATATATTCATATATATATATATATATATATAAAATATATGAAAAATTGATGTGGGTACTCAAATGAAAGCTCTTGATGAATCTAACATCAGGATGAGCTTATATCTTTAAAAATGTCAAGAGTTTACAAGATACAAGCCCATTTTTTAATTATGTATCTAGAGATAATTTTCGAATTCAGCCTAAATAATCATAATAAATTATCTAGAATGCTATGAAACTTCAAAAAGGCACAAATTTAAAACCTTCGCAATGACACTAAATTTCCCTAAAAATTTTTTATTCTCTTAATAATAAAGATCATCGATATATTAAAAATTTGTTTAATTTTAAATTTCATAGTTTTAAAAAATTCTAATTCAAGATTCTTTTCTTTATATAATACCTTATATTTTTACTCAAAATTATTTATTTTAATTATTTCAATTTTAACTTCAAAAATTATATACCCTAAAATTAGTTAAAAAAATTAATTTATTTAATTCTAACAAACGATTTATTGCGTAGCAATAAATCATTTATTAAATACTACTAAAAATTTATTTAGTAGAAATAAATAAGCTTTAATAAATAATTTATTAACCATCACTCAAATCTTACTAAATCCTTTTACAATTGTAAAAATAATAAATCCAAGATGCCTTCTAAAATTCTAAACTTTCTTTTAAATAAGCATTTTATCACCCGAGAATTTACTAAGGACTCTTCTAAGAATAGAACAATTACCATCTTAAAATTCATACTTTTGCATTATCTTTTCACGCAGGTATACGCTTACAATCTTACCTCTGTACAATTACCATTTCCCCCCAAAAGTGTCCTGTTAAGTAAAACTTAACCATAAAATAAAATATTTCAGTCTTAATTTTTCCCTGTGAGTGTACACGTGTTGTAAAAATTTATAAAAATAAAAAAAAAAATTAGTAAAATGGAAATCGATCAATTTGACGGAATTCAAAAAAGATTGCAATTAATTCTCGCGGGAATAAACAAAGTCCGTGACGATTTAGATTTAGACAAAGAACAATTAAAGAGTAATGTTAAAAAAATCGGTAGTGAAGTTAATAAAATAGAACGAAGCTTTAAAAGCGAAGAATTTGAATTAGTAGACTTGATTTTGGAAGAAGTGACGTTAATAAAAGAAGAAATGAGGAGTGGGAGGGAGGAAATGAAGGTTGAGATACAAAAACTCAGCGAATCGGTCGCGAAGCTCGATAAAAAGTGCCGGAGAATCAACGACGACTCGGAGGATCTTCATGTTCGTCTAAACTCGGCTTTAGATGAGGCGAAAGTTGCCGAAGAGCGATTGGAAGAAGAGAGGGGGAAGAATGACGTCAGCGCGGAGCTGGTGGGGAGACTCAAGGAAAGGGAGCGGCAGCTGGAAGAGAAGCTGGAGGGGATGAGTAAGAAGATGGCGGAGCTCAACAAAATGTCGGAGAAGACTCAGGTCTCTTTTAGCGAGTCCAAGTCCCAAGAAACTTGGCTCAAAGGCGAGAATTTCGTGATTAAGGACTATAAAGTCTCTGAAGAGGTTAGAGAGGTTGAATTCAATTTTAAGAAGTTTGGGGAGCAGGATAAAATTGTTAGAAGGACTGATGAGGTTGCGGGTTGGAACTGGCTCGAGAAAATGGAGGACAGGATGACCAATATTGTTATTAAGGGTTTGAAGGTTCAGGAGGATAATATTGTGGAGCAGGTTAGTCAGTTTATTGAATTGAAGCTTAATGCGCAGATTAAGGTTCTTGCGGCTAAGTATTTTGAAGGTAAGGATAAAGAGAGGGCGCTGCTGGTTAAGTTGGAGAGCGAAGAAGATGTCGAGGAGGTTATGCGCAGGCACAAGTTTGGAATGGACGGGATTTTTATAGAGTATGGTGAAATGACGCCGCAGAGGGAGCTGCGGAAGCAGTTGAAGATTATTGTTGAGAAACAATTGAAACATACTAATAGTTAGATTTAAATGTGGAATTTTTGAGGTTGTAATTATTGGAGAAAAATAAAATTATTTTTATTTTTAAATATTTATTTATACATTTTTTTATTTCTTAATTTAGTAAATTTTTTTTGTAGAAAAAAATTATTTTTATTTTTAAATTAATTTTTTTTCTCAATTTTTTTGTTCTTAAGTTACTATTTTTTATTTTTTTTAGTAATAAAAAATTATTTAAATTTTTTAATTTATTTTTTATTTAAATAAATTTATTTTTGATTTAATATTTTTATTGTAACTTTTTTTCACAAAAATAATTTTGATTTGTAAATAATTAATTTTTTTAAATAAATTTATTTTTGATTTAATATTTTTATTGTAAAATTTTTTTTTGTGTAAAAAAATTATTTTTATTTTTATTTCAATAAATTTGTCTTTAATTTAATATTCTTATTGTAAAATTTTTAATTATATTTAAGACGATAGTTTAAGTTGTAAATTTGTATTTAATTAAATAAATTTTTTAAATCATAATTTAATATAGTTATTATTGTAATTAAAACATGCCAATTGTTTAATTTAAAAGTGGAATTTTGGAGATTTTTATTATTGAAGAATAATAAATTTATTTTTATTTTTAAATATTTATTAATAAATTTTTTTATTCTTAATATAGTGGAAAACAATTATTTTAATTTGTAAATAATTAATTCTTACTTAAATAAATTTAATTAATCAATTTTTTTATCACAATTTAATATAGTTATTATTTTAATTAAATTAAATTTTACAGGCTCGAATATTTATAATATAATAATATTTATTCCTAATATTATTTAGCTTTAGTGTAATAATTAGGTTTAATAAAGGGCATTTTCGTTACAGTGGCTTTCCAAGTTTTTCCTCTAACTTCAACTAATAAATTTGTACCAGCTTTGGAAAAATTCGGAGGTACATAGCCCATAGCAATAGACTTCCCAAGAGTAGGACTGGGACCTCCAGAAGTGACCACGCCAATTTTCTCTCCAGATTCGGTGAGTATAGAAGAGTTTTCTCGGGCCGGCGGGCCCTGGTTTATCGTAAGTCCGACTCGTTTCTTCTGAACTCCTTGTTCAATTTGGGAAATTATTATTTCAGCTCCAGGGAAGTTTGCTTCCTGACGTCTGCGTTTTCCTGCAAATTTTATACCAAAATTTAGTTATTTGACCTCAACTCTCTACAAAGGAGCAGATTTAGTGATCATGCGCCACCTTTTGGAAGTTTGAAACACTTTTGATCAAATAAATTACCGATTTTTGGGTTTTAGTTTAAATATCAATTTTTTTCACGTAACTGAGATAAATTTTTAGTATATAAAGGATTAATTAACAAGTAATTTATTAGAAAATAATTAAATAAATATTTATTCATAGGAAAGTATTTCTTAAACATTCCTGCTGATTTTTGAGGTTTATTTATGAAATTTTTTATTTTTATGTGATTTATAGAAAATATTAATAATAATTAATTGTATTACGGATGAAAATTAGTTGATTAATCTGAAGAAAGACAGATGAGGGCTTTGGAAAAATTTTTATACCTAAATTTAGTTATTTGACCTTAATTATCTACAAAGGAGCAGATTTAGCGATCATGCCCCACCTTTTGGAAGTTTGAAACACTTTTGATCAAATAAATTACACGATTTTTGGGTTTTAGTTTAAATATAAATTTTTTTCACGTAAATGAGATAAATTTTTAGTATTTAAAAGGATTAATTAACAAGTGATTTATTTGAAAATAATTGAATAAATATTTATTCATAGGAAAGTATTTCTTAAACATTCCTGCTGATTTTTGAGTTTTATTTTTGAAATTTTTTATTTTTATGTGATTTATAGAAAATATTAATGATAATTGATGATGATAGTGCATTATTATTTACTTTTTACTTTTCATATTTTATATATGATTATATATTTATACCATATACTTTTGTATTAAATAATTGTATCCGTGATGGCCGCAAGGAGCCTAGACTCTATGGCCAAATAACAATAAATAAATAAATAAATAATTAATTGTATCACGGATGAAAATTAGGCCATTAATCTAAAAAAAGACGGATAAGGGCTTTAGAAGAATTTTTATACCGAAATTTAGTTATTTGACCTTAACTATCTACATAGGAGCAGATTTAGCGATCATGCGCCACCTGTTGGAAGTTTGCAACACTTTTGATCAAATAAATTACACGATTTTTGGGTTTTAGTTTAAATATCAATTTTTTTCACGTATATGAGATAAATTTTTAGTATTTAAAAAGATTAATTAACAAATGATTTATTAGAAAATAATTGAATAAATATTTCTTAATAGGAAATTATTTCTTAAACATTCCTGCTGATTTTTGAGGTTTATTTATGAAATTTTTTATTTTTATGTGATTTATAGAAAATATTAATGATAATTAATTGTATCACGGATGAAAATTAGGTCATTAATCTAAAAAAAGACGGATAAGGGCTTTGGAAAAATTTTTATACCTAAATTTAGTTATTTGACCTTAACTCTCTACAAAGGAGCAGATTTAGCGATCGTGCGCCACCTGTTGGAAGTTTTCAACACTTTTGATCAAATAAATTACCGATTTTTGGGTTTTAGTTTAAATATCAATTTTTTTCACGTAACTGACAAAAATTTTTAGTATTTAAAAAGATTAATTAACAAATGATTTATTAGAAAATAATTAAAAAAATATTTCTTAATAGGAAATTATTTCTTAAACATTGTTTTGTACCAAATATTTCTTACTATTTAATAACCCATTTTAAAATATTTATATTTTTAAATTTTTATATCACAAAAATCAGAGTTTAACAAAAAGAACATTTGTAAAATTGGACAATGAGAAAAATAGTGGGGGTAGAAAGGTTGAGATGTTCTCTAACGTTTAACCTACAATATAATTAGACACGTCGCAAACAAACAATATGGCGGCTCAGCGACACACATTGATATGTGTACAGGTGTCGCTGTTGCTCTTACTAATCTATAGACATAACTGTTGGCTAGTGTCCAGCCATCTACCGACAAATTCTCCTAATAAATATTTATTAACTATTAATAAATGTTGTTTGGTGGTAACAAATATTTATTTAAACATTCCTCGGCCTTTGTTACCATCAACAATATTTATTTAATATAACCAACTAACTTATTTCACTTTAATAAATAGTTTTAATTATTAAACAATATATTTTGCTCCCAAAGTTTTAAAAAATCATTTATATTACTCCCTAATAATTCTATATACTATCTATTAACAAAAATTTTTACCAATAAGCCAAGTAAGCCCAGCTTCAACCGGTGTTGTTTCTTCATTAATATCATGACCATATAAACACAAACCAGCTTCTAACCTAAAAAATTAATTAAAAATTATTAAACTTCTCAATTATCTTACAAAAAAATTTTTCTACTAACCTCAAACTATCTCTAGCGCCAAGACCAGCCATCTTAACCTCTTGCTGCCCAAGAATCATCTCCATAACATCCTCAGCATGTCTCCCCTTGAAAGAAATCTCAAACCCGTCTTCCCCAGTGTACCCACACCTAGTAATCCTCACATTAATCTTCTTAGCTTGCGTCTCAACAGAATTCATAAAATAAACTTCATCTAGATTAACTTCAACAAGCTTCTGGAGCACATTTGCCGCTTCAGGACCCTGAAGCGCAACTAATCCTTGTTCCAGAGGGTCCAGGTACTCTAACTGCACTCGTCTTCCTCTTTTATCAAACTCATCCTGGAAAACAAGAAAAAAATTGAAGCTATCCCAGATAGCAAAATGACGTATTAAGTTATTCCGAATGAGCTCAGATTTCTGATTTGGACGTCAGAGTCTACGTCTAAAAGACGTCTTTAAGACCTTCTGAAGAGGTCGAATGCGCCGCTTATTGTAGACTTTAAGAACTCATCAAAACGAGCTCTTTTTTCTGAACTCGCACAGATGAATGATTTTTTATCTCTATACGCTATTATAATGATAACAATAATAAGAACACAACAAAAATAATATTAATAATAATAATAATAATAAAAGTAAATTATGAAAAATAATTCAGAGTTTCATGAAGCACCGATGCTGATTTCGAATGTTTATTATTTTAGCTAGACCTAATATTGTCGGTTTAAAGAGAGAAAGTGAAAATCGCAATTGCCTTAACTAAGATTTGAACCCGAGTCGCGCGCGTGCTAGATCGATACCTAACCCCCTACGCTGTTCAAACGATATGTCGTTACACATCTCATTATTCTTATAAGCTAAGTTTATATAGTGATGAAATGTTGCGATCATTGTCTATATTATTTATTCTATTTGATACTGTGTATCGATAGAGAAAAAGTAACTTTTACGAATATTTATATACTAAAAAATATTCAAAAGTCTACCTGTAATATTTTTTTAAATAGTCTATATAAATTTTGTTTACTTTTCACAATATAAAATCTAATAGATAAATTAATGAATATTAAAAATTCAACAATAATTAATAAGTATATAGTTATAAGATATCGTTAAATTCGAATAAAATGTTTAAAATTGATACATGCAAAGTATTCCTTAAATGTAGAAAGTTCACATAATTTTTTCAGATTAGAATCCAATTTTATTATTTTATCTAAATTAGTTTGATTACGAACCAGATTTTAACATTATTGCCTATTACTTCATAATATAATTTAAAATTTTTGAAAAATTTAATTAACCTGGATTAAGAGAAATGAGTTAACCTATGCCAAGTGTATATCTATATATTAATCTATTCAAATTGTTTTAAATCATTTAATTCGAATTATTTTTAATCATTTTCAATTTAATTTCTCAATCAGGAAAGTAATAAATGAAAAATGAATAAGATTTTGACAGCTTTATATTAAAAAGAAATTTGTGTTTTTGTTTATAATGTCTATATATAAGCTCATTATACGCAACTCAAAAAGAAGTCCAAAAAAGGGACTCAGTTAGATGTCAGAAAATTGACTCCAAACTTATAAGTTCATTAAGAGCTCTTAGTTCTGACCTCGTAAAAAAGAGCTCCTTAAGACGTCACATTAGGACTTCTATAAGAAGTTTTTTAAAAGACTTCATACTGAAATCTTTATGACTTGGATGCTGACTGGGTATATTAGATAAAATGCGGAATAATTAGAGGAACTTTTAAAGATGAAGTTTCATTTGAAACAACCTTGCGTTGGTTGAACAAATTAATGTCGCAGTCCCTGCGACCGGCGTTAGACACCACGTAGAAGCGATCTTCAGCATCCTTGGTGATGATAAGGTCGTCCAGGATCCCGCCCTGGTCGTTGGTGAAGACAGTAAGCGTAGAGCCGCCAGGTTTTAAGTTTTTTAAGTCTGCAGTGGTTAGACTCTCGAGGAACTCTCCGAATTTCGGCCCCAGACTATTGTCTGGAGCA
This sequence comes from Cotesia glomerata, assembly GCF_020080835.1. Taxonomy (NCBI): domain Eukaryota; kingdom Metazoa; phylum Arthropoda; class Insecta; order Hymenoptera; family Braconidae; genus Cotesia; species Cotesia glomerata. The sequence goes on from NC_058164.1 coordinate 25,762,328, forward strand.
TATGGCCGACGTCGAACAACGAGGCTTGAGTTCTTGTGTGCTGGTGCGAGACTGCTATCGCTCCTTTGTATTGGACTGGTAGAAGCCATCCGGCAAAGTCCACGATTTTTCCTTAAAATATATGTACAATTTTTAGAAGAATAATTGTAACACTGATAGAAGAATTTAGGGAGTAATATATAAAATTTTGGGAGCAAAATATATTGTTTAATAATTAAAACTATTTATTAAAGTGAAATAAGTTAGTTGGTTATATTAAATAAATATTGTTGATGGTAAGAAAGGCCGAGGAATGTTTAAATAAATATTTGTTACCACCAAACAACATTTATTAATAGTTAATAAATATTTATTAGGAGAATTTGTCGGTAGATGGCTGGACACTAGCCAACAGTTATGTCTATAGATTAGTAAGAGCAACAGCGACACCTGTACACATATCAATGTGTGTCGCTGAGCCGCCATATTGTTTGTTTGCGACGTGTCTAATTATATTGTAGGTTAAACGTTAGAGAACATCTCAACCTATCTACCCCCACTATTTTTCTCATTGTCCAATTTTACAAATGTTCTTTTTGTTAAACTCTGATTTTTGTGATATAAAAATTTAAAAATATGAGCCTAGCTGAAATATATCATTATTAACTATTTAAATATCCCTATTAAATATTTTAAAATGGGTTATTAAATAGTAAGAAATATTTGGTACAAAACAATGTTTAAGATATAATTTCCTATTAAGAAATATTTATTTAATTATTTTCTAATAAATCACTTGTTAATTAATCTTTTTAAATACTAAAAATTTTTGTCAGTTGCGTGAAAAAAATTGATATTTAAACTAAAACCCAAAAATCGTGTAATTTATTTGATCAAAAGTGTTGCAAACTTCCAACAGGTGGCGCATGATCGCTAAATCTGCTCCTTTGTAGATAGTTAAGGTCAAATAACTAAATTTAGGTATAAAAATTTTTCCAAAGCCCTTATCTGTCTTTTTTTAGATTAATGACTTAATTTTCATCCGTGATACAATAATTGTCATGATTATTTTTTATAAATCACATAAAAATAATAAATTTAATAATTAAACCTCAAAAATCCTTCTATCAGTGTAAAAAAAAACTTTTTTAAAATTAAACTAACCTTGGTTCTGAACATGAAAATCATATAGGCAAGTTCTTCTAGCGGTCGATTGTTCTCGCACACTTTTGAGGTTAAAACTGTCAGAGGTTACAATTTTCTTACAACGAAACAAAAATGAAGAACGAGAGGAATGTTTGAGATGATTGATGAGGTTAAACATGATCGACTCAGACTGACGTGATGTTGATTAATCAAGAAGAAAGAGCGTCCAATTTGTTAACAAAATCATTCGCTCAAAGTCGTACATTTACTAATACACTTACTTTGCATATTTATCTCGTGAGTGTTGAGATAATAAACTGCCAGTGCGATAAACTCGCCTCGTTTTTTATTATTATCGATTTGTGCAGTGTTTTGATACTCTGAGGTCATACGCTTGATTATTTGCAATTGAACAAGAAAAATTAACTTCAATTATTAATCAAGAATAAAATGTTATCTTCTCGATTTAAGATAATTAAAAATTAAATTTTTAATTATTAAAACAATATTTTTAAGTACTAAAAAAAAATTTTTAATACATTGCAGTACTTACCTTTAAAATCATACAATTATAAGTCTATATATAAATATATAAATTTATATTTATTTTTTTATTTTTTTTGGCTGAGAAGCAGAATATCAAATATTGAAAATATTCATTAGCTTACGCCGGGATCGAACCCGGTCTAATGCTTTGGTAAACAAGAGCCGGCTTCAATAGGCTACTACGCACTATAATCATTAAATATTACTAACAACCTTGCAGTCACTATGTGACTGCCGTGACTTGTGAACAATAAATAAATAAAATTAAGCTTTATTAAATACTTACTTTGGTTAAATTGCACTGTACTTTCGTAAATATTGACGTTTTTAAAAATATAAGCTCATCCTGATGTTATACTCATCAAGAGCTTTCATTTAGGTACCCACATGCCTTTTTGATATATTTTTCATGTAAACAAATATATATAATATCTATAAATATATAAAATATATGAAAAATTGATGTGGGTACTCATATGAAAGCTCTCGATGAGTGTAACATCAGGATGAGCTTATATATTTAAAAATGTCAATATTTAACAAGATAGATGGTCATTTTTTAATTATTGACATTTTTAAAGATATAAGCTCATCTCAATGTTACACTCATCAAGACCTTTCATTTGAGTACCTACATCAATTTTTCATATATTTTATATATTTATATATATTATATATATAAGAAATATATCAAAAATGCATGTGGGTACTCAAATGAAAGCTCTTGATAAATGTAGCATCAGGATGGGCTTATGTATTTAAAAATGTCAATAGTTCACAAGATACAAGGTCATTATATCTTAATTATTGAAATTCTTAAAGATATAAGCTCATCTTGATGTTACACTTATCAAGAGCTTTCATTTGAGTACCTACATGCATTTTTGATATATTTCTTATATATACATATATGTAATATATATATAAATATATAAAATATATGAAAAATTGATGTGGGTACTCAACTGAAAGCTCTCGATGAGTGTAACATCAGGATGAGCTTATATTTTTAAAAATGTTGATAGCTCACAAGATATGTGTTAAATTGCACTGTTCTTTCCTAAATATTGACATTTTCAACGATATAAGCTCATCCCGATGTTACACTCATCAAGACCTTTCATTTGAGTACCTACATCAATTTTTCATACATTTTATATATTTATATATATTATATATATGTATATAGAAGAAATATATCAAAAATGCATGTGAGTACTCAAATGAAAGCTCTTGATAAATGTAGCATCAGGATGGGCTTATGTCTTTAAAAATGTCAATAGTTCACAAGATACAAGGTCATTATTTCTTAATTATTGAAATTTTTAAAGATATAAGCTCATCTTGATGTTACACTTATCAAGAGCTTTCATTTGAGTACCCACATGCATTTTTGATATATTTTTCATATATACATATATGTAATATATATAAATATATAAAATATATAAAAAATTGATGTGGGTACTCATATGAAAGCTCTCGATAAGTGTAACATCAAGATGAGCTTATATCTTTGAAAATGTCAATAGTTCACAAAATATAAGGTCATTTTTTAATTATTGACATTTTGAAAGATATAAGCTCATCTTGATGTTACACTTATCAAGAGCTTTCATTTGAGTACCCACATGCATTTTTGATATATTTTTCATATATACATATATATAATATATATAAATATATGAAAAATTGATGTGGGTACTCAAATGAAAGCTCTCGATGAGTGTAACATCAGGATGAGCTTATATCTTAAAAAATCTCAATAGTTCACAAGATACAAGGTCATTTCTTAATTACGTATCTAAAGATAAAGCACTTGATAATAGACATTAAATAAGCGTCTTAAGACCCTTAAATAAATAAAAATAAATCATTGAAAGCTATAATATATATTGAATTTGTAAATTTATTTATTAGTCACTAAATTATCATATATTAAAAAAATGAATAAATAAAACCAACATATTTATCACTTTTTTTTTTATATCTCATTATACATATGTTATTACAAAAACAAAAAAAGACATCATTTTCCATTTGTGTGTTCTTTAAATCTTAATTTTTATCTTTTATTTCTTTTAAACTATCTTACGATTTTCACAAAATTTCACCGATATTCAAAATTTCAATCCTTAACTTTATCCTTGTTCACCCTTTGTTCCTACAATTTCAAAATCGGTATAATTTTTTTTTATCAATAATTTCCAGAGAAAGGTTTTTTAAGGAAACGCTCCTGTCAACATACAATGTACAATGATTACACCAGAAGTTATCTTCCGCAATAATAATAATAATAATAATAATAATTAATAATTAATAATAACTAAAATTAATAATTAATAATTAATTTTCACCCTAAAAATTTCAAATTTTCCTTACAAATTTAAGCCTTAACTATACAATAATTCGACTCGAATACAATTAAATATCATCACTTCCGTATATATAGATACAATTTAAAATTCCTCAATTAATAATTAATTAATTAATTTGTTCCTCCTCTTTTATTTTTTTCCACAATTATTAATAATTAAATATTATTTATTTTATTACATTAATTAATTAAAACATTTTAGGTCGCATAAATATTTTATCTTATTAATTTATAAAATGAAAATAGGTACAATTTTTTATTTTTTTATCATTATTTTAATAATTAATTTTAATAATTACTTTTTTAAATATTGGACGCTCTTTATTCGGATTTTTATAAATATTTTGTCAAAAAAGACTCCGAAATATTATTTTTAGTCGCTTTGTTTCTCCCTAATAATGCCCATCGATTGCGATTCTAGTCCACTTGGTAGAATTAATTTTGTAGTTAACATACACACAATTATTATCATAATTTTCTTTTTAATTTTTCCCTTTATTTTTCCTCCTAATACATTCATACACACGCATTAGACAATTGCAACAAATTACTAATTAATAAACACTCCTTTTTAGTTCCTAACCTTAAAATTAAATGCCCGTAAGCGGCTCACAAAATGGCGGCAGGTTTTCTAACTTCGAAATGCAACCATTTTGTCATAACCTTTTAATTAATTTTTTTTAATTACAAAATTTCCACCAATTTTTATTATAATTAATTATTTACATTTTTCTGCATTTCGACGTTTTTCTTTTTTTACACTCTTTAATTTAATATTTACAATAATTTCTACCGTACAAAGTTAACCTTAATTTTGAGGAAAATCCGCCGACAATTTGGAGCAGCTACGGTAATTTATATTTTTAATTTTATATAATTTTTAACCGGTGTAATTTACAATTATGCTACGCAATATCGTTGGGAATTTTTTATTATTAATTTTTTTTAATAATAACCTCTCACTCACTCGTAAAATTACCAAATGATTGAGTTTTTAATTTTATACATCGCTTGTCAATGTTTTTTCTGTCTTTTTGGGAGTACCTATTTACAATAATTCGAAAATTACGGTTTTGTCCGAATTTCGAATTGTCCATATGTATTTTTGATGGAAAAAAAATTTTAAAGCGGGAAAAAAATATATTTTTACCTTGCCGGGGATTCGAACCCGGTTCCGCGCGGGTGAAAGTTAAAATAGTCTACGCGCGTAAAAAAAAATTATTTTGACCCAAAATTATCGCTTTTTTTTGCTCTTATCCACTCAAATAACATTTTTAGTACTTAAAAATATATTTTTGCCCGCTTAAAAATTGTAAATAACTAAAAAAATTTTAATATTACAATTTTTTCACTTTTTTTTCGTTTCGTATCCATAAATAGATCGTGATGCTTGTCTTTTTAGTTAAGTAAACGTAAAAACTTTTATTGCTAATTAAACACAATTAATCAACTTTAATAATAACTATTAATTATGATTATAAATAAAAATGGAACAATTTATAAATCAAATCAATTGTTTCGAAATTGCACATTTTAATAAATCACAATTTTTTTTATTTTATTTTCTAATTCATACCTTTTAATGAGATTTTCGAAACAATTAATTATTTAAATAAAAATGCTTTACAAACAAAATTATTACAAAATTTTTTTTATAACTATATAATAATATTTATAATTATTAACTAATTAATAACACTAAAGATTGTTGTTAGTAATTACAAAAGTCATTTATCGGGTAAATTGGAACGCATTTTGGTTTTATTTTTGTTAGTGTTAAATGTGGTGTTGTCTTTTGTGTTAATAAGTGTTGAAATGCGATTTTAACCCGATAAAAATTAACAAAAAAAATTATAATAAAACACGTTTTTTAAATGCAATTTTGGGACATAAGCGTATTTTTAAGATTTTTGCAAGGTACCCGGATTTTGATCACGGGTTAAAAAATTCAAGGTCTAGATGAAACACGCAACGTTAACTTATAAAATTAATAATTAATTATTAATAATTGTAACAGTAGATTAACTAACAATTAATAAAAACTTAATTATAAATTTAAAAAATAATTATTAGTCGTATTTTTAGCTGGAGGGTCTTTAATTATTTTTTTTATTATTAAAAAAAAATTTTTTTTTATTAATAAAATTTTTTTTAATCCAAATTTTGTATTTAACTGCAAAATTACTCAAATATTAATTGCAATTTAAATTATCGTTCATTTTTGAGGGAAGAAATTGACCGAAAAATATTTTTAGGCGTCACAAAAAACTGACCAGAAAAAACTGGGTTCGAATCTCAGCGCCGTCTAAATTAATTTTTATTTTTTTTTATTTTTTTTAATTGAAATTCAAGAGAAAAATTTTACTTTAAAGAATTTAAACATAAAATTGAAAAAAAAACATTATTTTTATTATTAAAAAAAATTATTTTTTAATCAAAATTTTGTAATTAACTGCAAAATTACTCTAATTTTAATTGCAATTTATATTATCTCTTATTTTGATGGAAAAAATTGACCCAAAAAATTTTTTAGACGTCATTTAAAACCGACCAGAAAAAACTGGGTTCGAATCTCAGCGGCGTCCAAAAAAATATTTTTTTTTTTTTTTTTAATTAAAATTCAAGAGAAAAATTTTACTTTAAAGAATTCAAATATAAAATTGAAAAAAAATTTTTTTTAATAAAAAAAAATTTTTTTATTTAAAAAATTACCAGCTTTAACTACGACTAAAAAACTTGTTATATTTTTTCTAAGAAGCGGTTCAAAAAATAGCTAATAATATTAATAATTAAAAGTAAAAACTTAAAGTCAGTCATTTTGCACATTTTTAAACAATAATAATAACTTTAATAGTACATTAAAATATTTAAACATAACTAGACATTCAATAATAATAATAGCTATAATATTAAGAGTGCTTAAAAAATTATTGAAAAAAGCTAGACAATTTTTTAAAAAATTGTCGGGATAAAATCTAAAAAATACGCTTGTGTCGGTAATCATTGTATATCGTATTCGACGCCGATTCGCGACGTTCGTAAAATAGTAACGCAAATTGAATAAAAATTGTTAAGGATTTTTTCCGTAAGTTTTTCAATCGCGTACTACAAAAATTACGACATACGCATCGAATGGAAATAGAAGCGTGGGAGTAAAAACTTATAAAATAATAACCGAAGCTTCAAAAATTCATTCGCACATTTTTAGACTGAATTTTCATTTAAACAACCGTCGTGATTTTTAACAATTTACCATTTCACACTTTTACTTCTTTTCAACTTTTGTTTATTCATTACAAGGATCGACTCGAGTCCGATCGCCGATTTTCGGCGAAACGACCAACGAAAGGAGGCTTTTTGTCAACGCTGATTGTGGTCCCGCAGATTTTTTATTTTTTTCCGAAATTTATTATTGCCGATTTTTACTTTTTGACTAGATTCGAATTTCAATTTTTAGTTTTTTATTTTATCTGCGGGACAGTGCGTCGGTGTATTTTTGCCCAAAAGGGGACTTCGATCAAACTTAATCAATACCATTAACGATCACTTTTTCTTATTCAGTGTTGGAATTTTTTTTTTTTTTTTTTTTTTTTCCGAACAAGCTGAATAGAAAGTTTGTGATTTTTTTTAAAGTAACAGTAACGCGCTGTGTTAAGATAAATAACTGTACGTAAAAATTTCAAAATTAGAAACTTAACGTTCGCTTTTTTTTTTGAGTTTTTTTTAGATTTTTTTTATTATCTGTCAATTTTTTAAAAATTATTTTTGATAAAAAATAATTAAATTTTTCAATAAAAATTTTGAACAAAATGTTTGAAAATTTCTTAACAAATTATGAACATTTTTGAACAAATTTTGAACAAAATGTTTGAATAAATTTTGAACATTTTTGAACAAATTTTGAACATTTCTGAACAAATTTTGAACATAAATTTTCAATAAAAATTTTGAGCAAAATATTTGAACAAATTTTGAACATTTTTCAACAAATTTTGAACAAAATTTTTGAACAAATTTTAAACAAAATGTTTGAACAACTTTTGAACAAAGTGTTTGAACAACTTTTGAACATTTCTGAATAAATTTTGAACAAAAATTTTGAGCAAAATGTTTGAACAAATTTTGAACATTTCTGAACAAATTTTGAACATAAATTTTCAATTAAAATTTTGAGCAAAATGTTTGAACAAATTTTGAACATTTTTCAACAAATTTTGAACAACTTTTGAACAAAATGTTTGAACAACTTTTGAACATTTCTGAACAAATTTTGAACAAAAATTTTCAATAAAAACTTTGAGCAAAATGTTTGAACAAATTTTAAACATTTTTGAACAAATTTTGTAAACAATGTTTGAACAAAATTTTTGAACAAATTTTGAACATTTTTGAACAAATTTTGAACAACATTTTTGAACAAAAAAATTTTTTTTCTAAGACAGATAATAAAAAAAAAAAACTCTTAACAAAAAACAATAAAAAAAACCATTAATCGCGAACGAACATGATCAACGTGTATGTGAAACATTTATTACGGGGACTTCCTTGAGCTTTTTTTATTTTGTTTGAATAATTACTGACAAAGTACTTGAAACCCATTAGTTAATAAATGTACTCATTATCAGGGTTTATCCATTATTAATAATAAAATTTAAATATGTAATAGACCTTGGAAAAATGTCGGGTGGATATTTTGTGAGGGAGGTTTGTATGTGTGAAAGCAAATGCCATAAGTTAATAAACTAAAAATTGATTTACTCGGATACTATTAATTTAAGATTGTATTTTTTTCCCGGGAAGCTCCGGCGCCTCTGACCAACCTACCCCGCAGTCGCCCTCAATCAATCTCTCCCTCCTATTCCCTCAGAATATGGCGCCAGAGGTGTCTTAGATCCGCGTCCGAGGCCCGGTAGGGGGAATCCCCCGGTGAATGCCTTCGCGATGAGAACCGCGATGAAAATCGCGTACACTGCTTATATCTATTGTATCCGGATAACATTTGTAAGTTATTATTTAGATATTTTTGTTATAATAATTATATATTTATATATATGCATTAATTATGTAAGGAATGTCAAATTTTAATTATTTTTTTTTTTTTTTTCGAGCCCAAGCTCATTTTCCTCTTTACCCTCTTAGTCTTCTATTTTTAATAAAATCGATTATACAATTTATCTATCGCTAAACACTTAACACATTGTTTTTCCCAAATTACCAAATAAATTAATGGAAGACCATTTAAATTTAAAAAAAAATAAAAAACAAAGCTTTAAAATCTGATAAATCCTTACATTAAATATTAAATGCGTAACCTGTTCCTACTATTGTTTATAATTGTTTATTGTTTATGGATTCTACTATTGTTTATTATTGTTAATTAATAAATTGGTATGTTATATTTGATAAATCTGTAATAGTTCACTGTAACTAAAAAATTTAACTATAAAATATAACCCTGACGAAGGCAATCACCAGCGGTATTATTAATAACAATAATATTACCAAATATTATTGCATAATTTTCCATCATTAGTCATGCTAAAGCCAATGCAAAAAAAAATTTTTTCATATCTCGGTTTGTTTCCGAGAAACAATCCAAATCCGATTGTTTCTTTGTTCCGGTTGCTCTCGGACGCGCATGCTTAAGACAGTGGGTTAGGGAGCGAACATATTCCCGTCAACGAAAGTTCGGAGAATATTCGAAACAAAAATTATTTGCCGGAACAAAGTGCCGAACAATCGGAACCAATGCATTGTTTCGAACAATTCAAACGGATTCCGATTGTTTGGGACCTTGTTGGCCTTGCCACCGCTTCACGTGTTTGTCGCAAGCTTTTTTGTTCACTTGGGAACAATTGCAATTTTTTTGTAATTTTTTGCACCGAATTTATTAGAGTCAAGCTGCGCAGGTGAAGCGATCGCCTTATTAACTATGATTCTTCGATTATATAGTGGACATTTTAAACAACTTATTCCGGTTTTAATCACGGAGGCTCATACAGTGTACAAAACATGTGAAAACAATGTTTTACTGACGAGCAACTCGCACTGCTATAGACTGTCGGTTTTCATGCTGCGCACTTACGGTTCGTAGAACACACGGTATACAAAATGGACACCTATAATTCGGATTTATCCGAACAATCCCGATTGTTGATTTTTTGTATCACCGTATATTCCGATAGTAAGATTATTTCATTAAAAAATTAAAACCCGTTTTTTAAAAAAAAAATTATTTAGTTTTTTTAATCGTCATCTTTAATTTAATTGCCTAAAACAATGGCTCTTTAAGCCGTTGCTCATTAGTCCGTGGCCAGACATAATAAATATGTCTGATTTGTCATATCCGGGTAGTCACATTTTTTAAGCAATTTATTAATACTAATCCTTCGTATCAACGCAATTGCTATACCTGCATCCAAACATATGCCAAAGGCCGCGAATTTTATTTTCAAAATTTAAATTTACCGCGAATTTTTCAATTTCGCGCCAAAATTTCAAATTATTTTTTTTCGCGGGTAATTTAAATCCAAAATTTTGCCGCGAAATTTAAAATACAAAAATTCCTGCGAATTTTTTATATTTCAAATTTTCGCGCCAAAAATTTCAAATTTAAATTTCCCGCGGAAAAAACCCCGCGAATTTTTAAAAAATTTAAATTTCGCGCCAAAATTTCTATTTTTAGCCTCCAAAATAATGCATCGTGTCTCTGTAATTTGTCGAAAGGATTTTACCTTTTTTTTTTTTCGCAAATTTACAAAAACAATTGGCTTTACATATCCGTAGTGTATTTAAGTGTAAGTGTGTAATTGTATTTAAATTGTTTAGTAAATAATTATTAGTTTATCATATTAATAAGAGTGTAATTAAGTGTTGGTGTGTGTGTAACTATTGTGAGGCCAAATTGGACAACAAAATGGCCCCGTGTATGAGAAGTGTGTTTCCGAACGCGCACGGGAGAGCGCGCTCCGAGAACCAGGGCTTATTGCGCTTGCGCAGAAGAAGGGCAATCTTCTGACAAGCTTAACTGTGTCTTCCTGTATATATTTTTTTTTATTTTTTTTCATGGTTAGTCGCACAAGATGTCTGTATTTGTTTATTTATTTATTTTATTTATTTATTTATACTGTTAAATAATTGAGTTTGTTGTATTGGTGTCGGACCAATCTTACCGCGTCATTACAACTTACCGCGGATTTTTTATTTAAATAATCATCAATAGTTCATGATAGTCGAGTCGTATTTGTGAGTGTGTATGCGCTGGGAGTATACACCAGCGCATCCGGGCTATGGCATATTTTTTAATTATTTTTTTAGTTAATAACATTAGCAAATTTACATGGATTAAGATTATGGCAGGGTTTGGCGCGCAATTTAAATCTCCCGTACTGAAGCTTTTACAATTGTCAACTTCTAAGCCTCAGTACGGTGCACGGGGACCCATAACCTGTTAGAGGGTCCATTATATCGCGCGCCTTGCCCCCTTAGAGTACGGGCATATGTAAATCAATATATTTGTAAATTATTTTTTAGATTTTTATATACTTTTTTTTATATTTTTTTTGGCGCCAATACATGGCATTTTTTATTTCTTTCGATTACAGAACATACACTACGAGCTATTGTACCTGTGTGTTTGTTTTTAAATGTTTTTTACATCGCGGGCACAGACGGCGCTAGGTGTCCTTTCCAATTTTTATTTTTTTTTAGATTAGTTAATTAATTAGTTGGAAAAGCGACCTTTGCGCACGGCAGGACGCACCCTTGCTGGTCTGTCAATCGTTCCATGGCTTTATATGTGTGACAATAAATATTACGGCGTGCTATGAAGTATTGTTAAACGTCTTTTTTTGTTACACGATTGTCTGTGATTTGTTTTAAATTATTTGATATTAGGGACCGTTAATTAATTATAAACATTTTTTTTTTATTTTATATAATTACTTAAGTGATTTAAGTTTTGTTTGTTTTTTTTTTCTAGAAAAATAAATTTGTTTGTGAAAAATTTATTTTTTTTTTTTTTAATAAATCTAATTTACAGTTTTATCTTTTATCTCCCTTCCATTCATTAGTATTCACACCGTTATTGCTTAAACCATTCATCCAAATAAGCCCAAATGAAATTTATCCGAATAAATATTTTTGAGGTTACACAGTAAAAAATTTTTGTGTTGTTTTAAAATCAAGATTGTTTTTTTTTGTTAAATATTGTCAATAGCAACACTTAGTTTGTGTTAAATAAAAATATTTATTAAAATAAACGAAAAGTTATAAACGTCAGACAATTTATTATTTTCTTTTTTAAATAATATTAAGCTAGCAACCTTGCATCTAAAAAAAATTTTGCTTTATTAAATAATGAATTTCATTAAATTGCACAGTATTTTCTTAAATATTGACATTTTTAAAGATATAAGCTCATTCCGATGATATACTCATCAAGAGCTTTCATTTGAGTACCCACATCAATTTTTCATATATTTTATATATTTATATATATTATATATATGAATATATGAAATATATATCAAAAATGTATGTGGGTACTCAAACGAAACGTCTCGATAAGTGTAATGTCATGGTGAGCTTATATCTTAAAAAATATCAATTATTGAAAAATTACCCTATATCTTGTGAACTATTGATATTTTTAAAGATATAAGCTCATCCTGATGTTACGCTTATTTAGACCTTTCATTTGAGTACCCACATCATTTTTTTATATATTTTATATATTTATATATATTATATATATATAAATATATGAAAAATATATAAAAATGCTTGTGGGTACTCAAATGAAAGCTCTTCTTGAGTGTAACATCGAAATGAGCTTATATCTTAAAAAATATCAATAATTAAAAAATTACTTTGTATTTTGTGAATTATCTACATTTTTGAAGATATTAGCTCATCCTGATGTTACACTTATCGAGACCTTTAATTTGAGTACCCACATCAATTTTTCATATATTTTTCATATATACATATATATAAATATATGAATATATGAAAAATATATAAAAATTCATGTGGGTACTCAAATGAAAGCTCTTGATGAGTGTAACATCAGAATGAGCTTATATCTTAAAAAATGTCAATAATTACGAAATAATGACCTTATATCTTATAAACTATTGACAATTTTAAAAATATAAGCTCATCTTTACATTATACTCATCGAGACCTTTAATTTGAGTACCCACATCAATTTTTCATATATTTCATATATTTATATATATCATATATATGTATATATGAAAAATATATCAAAAATGCATGTGGGTACTCAAATAAAAGCTCTTGAAGAGTGTAACATCAGGATGAGCTTATATCTTGAAAAATTTCAATACTTCACAAGATATAAGCTCATTTCTTATTTTCTTAATATAGATTAAATTAAAAAAATCTAATTTTTTTATTTTATTTCTGGTTGAAATATATAATAAAAATTTGTGTTACTATCGACACAACACATTTTTCACTGTGTAATTTTTTATTAAATGGAGCTGAATTTCGTTGGAAGGGATTAGGAAAACTAAAACCCAAAATAATTGGTCCCTATCCTTTGAAACAAAAAGGCCAGTCGTGCCATTGAGTGCTGTTGGGTAATTTCCATTGTTAAATAGTGTGTAAAAGTGTGTTAATGTTTAAAAGGCTTAACTATCCTAACTGTACAATCCATCGCAATGCCGTATATTATTATTATTATTTAAATAATTATTTTTTGTTTGTTGGCAATTGAGTGTGCGTGTGTTTTCGTGTCCGAATAAAAATATTTAAATAAATAGGAAATGTCGGTCGGTACTTGGCTATGTACGCCGATTGGACGAACATAAGAAGCTCGAATATTAATATTATTCTTGAAAAATTGAAGTGTGGTTGCCCGAAGAGGGTATGCACTCTTCGAGCGTTAGGTATTTACACTGACAAACTAACCCTATTTGTTATTTGTTATTCATTATTATTATTGTAGTAACTGTAACTGGTTTTTTTTTGTTTATTATCATGCGAATAGAAGTAGTATGCAATTATTACTCGTACAAACTGATCGTTCTGCGGTTTTCCTGAGGTGTATTTACAGTATGTGAGTTTTTAAATTAAAATGGAATAATATCTGCAACGGAAATATTTTATTTTGGGAAGATTCATTTTTTTTTTTTTTTTTGAGAATTCGGTATGGATCTATTTTTTTTTTGGACTTTTTTTTATAATTTTTAACATTAAAGATTTTTTTTTTTAATTTTTTGCAAGTAAATTTAAAAAAAAATTTTTTTTTTTTTTTAGTAATTTTTGCAATTTTTTAATTAAAAAAAATTTTTATCAGGTTAAAAATTGGAAAAAAAAACAATTTTTTTTAATAAAATAACTTTTAACATTAAGAATTTTGGATTAAAAATTGAAAAATAATTTTTGCAATTTTTTAGTTAAAAAAAAAATTTTTAAAAGCTTAAAAATTGGAAAAAAACAAATTTTTTTGATAAAATAATTTTTTATCATTTTTAACATAAAGAATTTTGGATTAAAAATTAAAAAAAAATTTTAGCAGTCAAATTTTTAATAGTACTTTTCTTTTAAACACTTTTTGCAATTTTTAAGTTAAAAAAAAATTTTAAACAGTTGAAAAATTGTTCAAATACGAATTTTTTCAATAAAATAATTTTTTTATAATTTTTAAAATTAAGAATTTTGGATTAAAAATTAAAAACAATTTTTTTGCAGTCAAATTTTCAATAAAAATTTTATAAGAATAATTTTTGCAATTTTTAAATTAAAAAACAATTTTAAACAGCTTAAAAATTGGAAAAAATACTAATTTTTCAATAAAATAATTAATTATAATTTTTAACATTAACAATTTTGGATTAAAAATTGATAAAAAATTTTTTTGCAAGTAAATTTCTAATAAAAAAATTTTTTTAAGCGATTTTTACAATTTTTCAATTAAAAAACAAATTATAACAGCTTAAAAATGATAAAAAATCAAATTTTATCAATAAAATAATTTTTTATAATTTTTAACATCAAGAATTTTGGTTCAAAAATTAAAAAAAAATTATTTTTACAATTTTAAATTAAAAAAAAAATTTTAAACA
The DNA here is from genome assembly GCF_020080835.1 of Cotesia glomerata. Classification (NCBI taxonomy): domain Eukaryota; kingdom Metazoa; phylum Arthropoda; class Insecta; order Hymenoptera; family Braconidae; genus Cotesia; species Cotesia glomerata. Next base: position 25,777,472 of record NC_058164.1, read on the forward strand.
GCTTAAAAATGGTAAAAAAACAAATTTTTCCAATAAAATAATTTGTAACATTAAAAATTTTGGATAAAAAATTGAATAAAAATTTTCTGCAGCTAAATTATTAATAAAAATTTCTTTAAAAATAATTTTTGCAATTTTTAAATCAAATAAAAATTTTAAACAGCTTAAAAACGGTAAAAAAACAAATATTTTCCGTTATCTAACCTTTAAAACTCAATTAACCATATAAGAAAAAATGACGTCACTTGCTAAGATGCGCGCGCATCTTATAGAGCACTACCGTGTTTCTGACTCTTGAAAAAAAAAGCCCAAAAATAAAAAGATCCACATAAACTTTGAAGCTTTTACGATGAATCCTTGACATTTCTTATTTATATATTTATAAACAGATAAATATATATCTCATTCGGATAGTAAGCAGCCTTAGGTGTTCTCGTATGTATCGGATGTTGGTCAATAATTATTATCATCATTATCAATTATTCTTTATAAATTCCCAATAACAATTTCCTGCAATTTAATTATTTTTGTCTACTATAAAAGGCTACGCGATTAGAAAACATCTGGAAAGAAACAAAAAATCAGAAAAGTCTCTATCTCTCGATTAAACGTAAGGAAGATCCAATCTGGCCTAGATAAAAATAAAAAATCCATTTTAGATTTCAGGAACGGGTGTAGGAAATTTATTAATTTTGGGCAGAACGAAATTCGACACGCTTCCATTCATTCCGCACTCTTCAGTCTGCGATTATTCCAATTATTTTTTTTTTTAATTAATTAATAAAAACAAAATAAGTATTGTCTGTTACGTTATCGATAAATAATTACAGAATTATTTTGAAGCCACGTTAAATTGACGTTTATAATTTAAACAATTAAATTGGCCAATTGATAAATTTTAACCAATAATAATAATAATAATAATAATAATAATAATAAAAATAAAAATATCAATAATGTTAATAATAACATAATAATAATAGTAATCATAATAATAATTATTTCAATATATTATCAGAACAATAAATCTCTCCCATCCCTTTTTAAATTATTTAAAGTTCCCATTTAGTTTATTTGTTATAATTTTATTTTCTTTTCTTTTTAATATTGCGAGAACGTAACGATTTTAAATCCTTTATTTTACATTACATTTAATTATTTATTTATTTAATCATTATTTTGTTTTTATATTGCAAATTGTTTAATTTACCTTTTTTTAATAAAAGATATTCGAAACCGACGCAATGTTACGTTGTTCGAAAAATAAAAAAATATTTCCCTTATTAACGATCACAGGACCTCAGATTACCTCAACCACACATCAGGACTCTAATATACACTATTTGTACATATATATATTCATACATATTTACATATATATTATATAAACACATGATGTTGTTTTGCGGCGATTTTTTCTTTCGGATTTTCAAAAGTTTGCTTTTTTTGGGCGAGATTTTGGAATTTTATTATTTTATTTTATAGAAAATTTTATTATGAACAAAAAAGTATTAATTGATTCTTTTTTAACTCAATACTTTTCGTGCAATTTTAATTTTAAATTGCAAAACTAGAATTGCACAATTTAATTTTCCCGCGCTTTTTTTCAAATGACCAAAAGTGGCATTTTTCGTCCGAGATTTTGAAATTTCATCATTAAACTTGATAGAAAATTCAATTCTGAACAAAAAAGTATTCTTTGAATTCTTTTATAAACTCAATAATTTCCGTGCAATTTTAAGTTTTTATTGCAAACATAAATAATACAATTTGATTTTCCCGCGCTTTTTTCAAACGGCCAAAAATGGCGTTATTCGTCCGAGATTTTCAAATTTTATCACTTAACTTGGTAGGAAATTCAATTCTGAACAAAAAAGTATTCTTTGAATTTTTCTCTAAACTCAATACTTTTCGTGCAATTTTAAGTTTTTATTACAAACTTATAATTTACACAATTCATTTTTCCCGCGCTTTTTTCAAACGGCCAAAAATGGCCTTATACTTCCGAGATTCTGAAATTTTATCATCAAACTTGATAGAAAATTGGATTCTAAACATAAAAGTATTCTTTAAATTTGTCTCTAAACTCATTACTTTCCATGCAATTTTAAGTTTTCATTCCAAAACCGCAACTCTTATCAAAACCAGAAAAAGTTCCGCCGCAAAACTGCCATACGCTCATATATATACATAAATATAAAAACAAATACATATACATACCACTCACACATCATTTACCTAATTCATTCAATCGTCGGTAATTACCCGAGTAAATTTCACTCTCACACACTCGAATTATTTAATAGAAATAAGTCACTCGGCTAATTACCGTCCCAGTTTCACTTATCCTAATTTGATAAACCCTATACTTTATTTTCAATATTTATATTTATATTTATATTTATATATATATACCTTTCCATATATATATATTTATATAGCATTTATTTATAATTATATTTAATAACTCTCATTAAACGAGACGAAAGTCACTGTTATCAGCGTGTGTGTGATGTACGCATATATAATATATCATATATATTATACACAATATATATATTTATATATATAACTGCAATATTTCGTCTTAATCTAATAATTTATTTATACCTTAATATTAAAATCATTATTATTATTAAATATGTGCCACGCCAAGCACACAATTACCTCTAATTATCAAATGTGTACAATTTAGTTTAGTTGCGCGTAATAGTGTAGTGTAATTAACCAATTATCAATAATGTTATATTAATTGTTATTTTATCCTACCGTATAATTAACTTAATCTTTTTTTAACATTATTAAATATTGTTAATATAGTCAGTCGATAAAGTCGGTCAGGACAGTTATCGGTTGTGTAAAAAAACATTACACATACCTCGGACTAATTTTTACATAACGTGTCTTTTAAGACAGTGCTATTATCAATTTTAAGAACAAAATTTACCGAACAAAATAACAAGCCCGTGTGTTAAATGTCCGATAAGTGTCTGTTCCTCAATTCATTATTGTATGGCACGTTTCTGGAGTCGGAAAGTACCAGCGCGTTATGTAAGATGGCGCCACTGGTTACTTCCATGGACTCTGTAACGGAATAATCGATGGAATGCACATCGATCTGGGCCAGATGATCAATCATCACCAAAAGACACCTAAGCCCAGTGAATATTGTCCGATAAGTTATTTACTAATTAATTAGTTAAATTAGTTACTTTAGTTGATAGTTGAGTGAAAAACTGCTGAGACAGTGAGTGTTTTCGAAGATGACCGCTTGGACAGAGTTTGAAAGAGGTTAGTGGGTGACTTTAAGATTCGCCAATGTCGTCGGCTTTTCTTTTAACACCACGCTCTTCAAGGTCTTGCCCGGACTGGTCAGCAAGCATCGACCTTTGCAGTTGCTGTTGCTGCTGATGCTGCTGAAGCTGCTGCTGCTGATGAAGATGCTGCTGCATGATCTGGTTCTGGTCCGGGTAGGACGACTCGTTCGCCCAAGGGGTCCACTCGTCTCAGTAGTAACTGAACTTTCATGGCTGCTGATTGTTCTGTTGGTTAACAACGTGCTGGAGCGTGAACCCGAGAGCACGGGGATCGCCGTGGAGCCTCAGAGCCTGCTCTAATCGCTGCTCCTGCAGACGGAGCGCCTCCCCTGATGATGGAATCAGGCTTGCGGTTAATCTGACGCGCTTGTTTGCGGATTGGGATTGCAAGTCCTCGTTAAGTCCCCTCATCATCATCTGATGATGCTGCTGTTGCGACTTACCTAGATCTGGCGACAGGCTGTCTGGCTGGGACAGCTGCTGGTTCGTGTGGTGTCCTGGCATGCCAGAGCCTCCACCGCCGCCATTGTGCTGCCCTAAATGGTGCCTCATATCGCTTCCCACCGCAGAACTCGCTGCAGCAGCTGCTGCTTGGGAAACCTGCAAAAAACCATCATCATCACCACCATCATCATCAATTTTAACAATTCCAACTTACCGCGAGTCTGAGGGCAGCCTCCGCTTGTGATCGAAGCAGAGCTTCTGCTTGATGCATTCTCAACGCCTGTTCAGAGTTATTATTCTGGACACCTTGCTGTTGTTGTCCAGTCTGTCCTTGCTGGTTCGCATTAATGTCATTGTTATTCCCGCCCATTCTCATGGCAGCTGCTAGGGACGCCACATCTACTGATGATAAGTTAGGAGAGACTGAATTTTGAAGACCTGTTGGACAAAGAAGCAATTAGAAGTGATCCAAAGTGAAAAGTGATGATTCTGGAGGTTAAAAAAGATTCTTACCAGCAGCTTGAACAGCAGCAGCCATCACGGCCATCCTTTGTTGCTGAGACTGCATCTCGTCGTGATACTGTTGAGCCGTGGATTGGCTTCCCGCTCTCAGCATCTCGCTCAGCTTGTTTCCGCTTGGTCCCGGTGAAGCCATGTTGTTGTTGTTATTGTTGTTGTTGTTGTTCAGTAGCCCGGTCCCTGCACAAAAATCTGCTCGCGTCAGTTAGACCGTGTTTACTAACATCGTCTATTAGTTTATCACATTGGAAAATAAGTCTTAATGAGCTAATGATTATAGCTAATGAGCTAATGATTATAGCTAATGAGCTAATGATTATAGCTAATGAGCTCATGATTATAGCTAATGAGCTAATGATTATAGTTAATGAGCTAATGATTATAGCTAATGATTAGCAACCAGTTTAGGATTTATTTTCCAGGATGATGACTTAGATTAAGTGTCCCAAAGGGAAGTGTCCCCACTGTTATATGAATATCAAGAATAATGATAGTTAGAATGATTGATGAATGTCAATTGTTATAACGAAAGTCAGGATTTGATAGTCTTTATGTCTAGGAATCGTTAGTGACTTAAGTTAATAAAATGTAGTACGATAGCGTACCAGGTTCACTACCGGCCGAAGATAGTCTTCCGTTTCCGCTACTGCTCTCGGAGTGAGCCGACGGGGATGGGCACATTGGTGGTTGCTGTAAATTTTGTGGTCCACCTGGTTGACTCGTCAACACACCGAGACCTGCTCCTGAATCCACAGAATATGGATCTCATAACAAGTGCATCATCATCAGGAGCTAGGATTGGGGCACTATCTGATTGGGCTTTAACTAATCTAAGTTTGTTTGCTTGCAATCAATCCAAAATCCTGCTGAGGTCAGCAGATCTTGCAAGATTTGCCGGCAAAGAAACTTAGACCACTAATGGGACATTGAGGGAATCACCGAGTGCATTGTCTATCAGGAAAGAGAGGACAATAGGAATAATGACTCACCTAAACTAGAACCGGCTAGAAGCTCTCTTTCACGTCGCTCAGCGGCAGCTCGGCTTAGAACGTACTGGGCAGCAAACTGATGCTTGGGATCCATTCTCATGTGCTCCATGTGACTCAGCAGACCTTCGGAACAAGAAATTATTGGTTAGTCATAGAAGGAGCAATTGGTTTGTTATTAGCAGTTAAGTCTAGGCTAGTGTCTAATGTCTAGAACTTCTGGTCTAGGATCTAGGATCTAGAATCAAGAAGACTCACCACTCTCATGGGTATAGACGGCTTGGCAAACAGAACACGGCCACATCCTTAAATTGGTACTTAGTTGACTAGTTTCCGGATGACATGCCAGGTGCTTTCTCAGGCTCCCCTCGTTGACGTAGTGCTTCCCGCATACTGGGCAAGGATGGTTCGCAGTCCGACGTTTCGCTAGGTAAACCCCAGCAACCGAGGTGGTGCAGTCAGCAGGGGGAACAATAGTACGACACAATGTCGAGGTCAATGCCAAGCAGGTTTAAGCACCCAAAGAGTGTGTACATTTTAAGCTTATCTTAGGTCATTCATTCTTTTTACCATTCGTTCATGTTCTTCTTATTCTTAGTCTAAGTGTTATGCTAACTATTTTTCTTCCAGTCACTCTAATAGATATTTTGATCTCCATTGTGGTCTAATTTGGGCCCAGGTTTGGTGCACACCTCAAACGCAATTGGTTAGAATTTTTTTGGACTGTTCAATTTCAGGTTAATGGTTACCAATACAATTCAAGAAGAGGAAGGAAGGGTTCAATTGTTGGTCATGAAGAAATTGCGTTTGAGGTATGGATGGTTTCTTGTTATTTGAAAGTTAATGACAATTTGTGTAATGATACTTTCTGCCAAATTTTTTTGGTAAAGCTTTAGAAGCTAAAAATTGATTTTTTGGGCGAATTTGAAACATACTCATTACACAAATTGAGAAACCTTGAGCCCAAAAAAAAATCGGACAATATATATTAGTAACAGTTAGTTAGTTTCCAAAAGTATCCATTGCCCGAGAAGAGACACGTATGCCCGCGCCAAAGCGAATCGGGAATATGTGATAATCTTAGAGCTAATCTGATAAGTCTTTCTTTGTCTCGGACTAAGATGTTAATAGAGATGTTACTAACCACAACTATAACCACTTACAATGATTAATATTATTGATATTAATGATACCAATTGGAAAAGAGACAAAGAAAAACAAGTTTTGATGTGTGACTGATAGAACAATGTCAAATTTTAGGTACTTACTGGCAACACCAGAGGCGTTGGGGTCCTTGTGGGTGATCTTCATGTGTTCCATGAGTGCCTCGCCGCCGAGGAAGAGTTTGTGACAGATTGGACAGCTTGTTGCGTTTGGCCCGCCAATTAGTCCCGCATGTTGCTGGAACACAACACGCTGTTGCAACTCCTTTTTTGTTTTTTGCGATAATTAGTTTTGTTTTTGTGAAGCGATCACGATGATGACCAGAAGTAGTAGTAGAAGTAGCAGTAGTAGTAGAGAAGCAGCCGGAGGATTTTTATTTCGCGGACGGTGCCACAACAGGACCAAACATATTACCGGGGTAATATTACCGTGTTTATTTTTATCGAGTCATTGTTTTTGTTACCAGAAGCAGCAGGGAAGGCACAGAACAGACGATACCAATTGTGTGTAAGTTATTACTTGCCCAATTAAGTTATTTTATTATTTTATTTTATATTACTTCGCACCAGTGAGCTTGCATTCATTTCTTTCAGGCTTATAAATCAATATTTCAGGCTTGAGGAAGTTTTTTACCCGGTCCATTTTACCCTTCTTTCTTTCTATCCTGTACAGTACTTATTTCTGAGTAATTTGAGCCTATGTACGATCAAATCCGATAATTAGTTTCGATTTTAGAAGCATTTCATTCCTGCCCGAAATTTTAACCAAAAAAAGTATAAAAAAAACGACACCATTTTTAAACTACTTTGCCGATTTTATTCAACTCATAGCATGACCTAGGGGCACATATAAGGAATTATGTTACTGAGTTTCGTTAAGTTCCGACGGATATTTTAGAAGTTATCATCATTATAGTTTTCGAAATAGGCTTTTCGAAAAAAAACTTTTTTTTTTTCTAATAATTTTTTTCGATAAAAAATCGCTAAAAAATCACCAATAATTGATACCGAGTAAGAAAAATGCTCGGCTACGAAAAAAAAAATAATTCTTTGGACCTTTTACGAGGCCTCGAACATGTGGGTGGTCTACTGTAATGCGAGCGGCGTTGCCGGTTCTTTCTCTTCTGATATTAGCATTCTCGGATACTCAGTACATATTAAATACTTAAAACATGTACAATCTACTGACAATTAGATCAGATTAAGTCGATCGAGGACTAAACAGCTGAATGTTATCGTCGACATAATCATCAGTATCTACTTTTAAAATTTATAAACTTTAGCTCCCATGCCTTCAGACCGAGAGATGATGAATGCACTAAGCTCATTGGCTGCGAATATATATGTTTAATAACAATAATAACAATAATTATAATTAAAAAAGTACTACTGTAATTTTAAACCAGACGTCCTTTGTCTATCATCATCGCGCGACGCACAGCCACATTTTTTTTCTAAATAATTTTGATACTACACTAGGTCATTTTTTTTTGCTTAATCCAAAAATTTGAGTATTTATTTTAAGGTCTCCGTCGTTTTTTGTTCATATAAAGGTGTGGGAGGAATTTTTTTAATCTCATTTACACGAACTGTATTTTCGGTGTTTTTTTGGGTAAATTCTTTTATGTGTACCGTTTTTTAACTAGTGGACCAATTTACCCCGTTTTCTATCACGACTTAGGGGCACATACCAGAAGTTATGATATAGAGTTTGGTTAAGTTTCGATGGATATTTTGAGAGTTATCATCATTATAGTTTTCGAAATAGGCTTTTCGGAAAAAAACTTTTTTTTTTGGATCATCTAATTAACTTCTAGCTTTTGGAAATCTTTAAAGAAGTGAAAAATAATTAAAATTTACTAAAAAAATTCAGAAGTTTCCTTCTAATTGAAGCTTTGATCCTGTTTTTATAAAAAAAATTTTTTTTTAGAGAAAATACCAACTTTTAAGTTACCTAGTATTTTTTTTCCGTAACTAGGGTTCGTGTAGATGAGATTTAATAAAAAAATTCCTGAAAATTAATTTAATAAAAAAAACGGCGGAGCCTGGAGAATAGTCAAATTTCACACAAACTAAAAATTGGGTAAAACATAACTTATAGGCAAAATAAATGGGTAGAATAACTTAAAACATACTTAGGAAGCTTTAACACAATAAAAAGTACATAAAATTGGTGAACAAGAGACGAGAAAAGGCTAAAACGAGACTGGACGGCAATGACCTCAAACCGCAAACATTTGGGGGTCGTGTAATGTTGTATTTTTTTTATACTTGTTATTTTTAAAATCCCGGACCTAGGGTACTGGAGCCGCGGTTGCGTATGGATAAAAAAACATCGTAAAAAAAAAGAAATATAAAAGTTGGAATAAGTATACATGAGCGGAGGAGTTTGTAACCGAGATGTAAAAAGAGAGAGGGAGATATATTGCATGCAAGTTATTCTCGGAGGGAGGCTGACTCTGGCAGAAGAAGGTTCGACGCCCCGACCTGGCCCAACTGGAAAAAACCGGTTTCAAGTGCTTTTTATTTTATTTATTACCTTTTTTTTTATTCAACATCAGCATCCACGGTTTTTGTAACCAACTCATCTCGAGTGTGGAGAACTGTATGAAGATTATTTTTAACGCGTGGGCGTTTGTTCCCATATACCTCGTAATTATTGTTTTTATCCTCTCGGCTAAGAGTTATTGCTTTTAGTTTCATTTTTTTAAACATTTATTGCATTATTTTTTTCAACTTCGATTTTGCGCATTTTTTTGAAAAAATTGCAATGTTCGCCATTTTTAAACTACTTGGCCGAATTACCCCGTTTTTTTGCCACGACCTAAGGGGACATACAAAGAGTTAAGTTACTGAGTTTGGTTAAGTTGCGACGGTTTGTTTGGGAGTTATCGTCATTATAGTGTTAAAAATAGGCTTTTCGGAAAAAAACTTTTTTTTTTTAAACCATCCAATTAATTTCTAACCTTAGGGTTTCTTTAAAGGGTTGAAAAATAATTAAAATTCACTACAAAAATTCAAGAATTTTTTATTTGCTTGCTAATAACTCGACTCGATAAATTTCTCATCACTCCCGAATTTCTCTAAATATTTAAATAATTAAATATTGTACAGGCGTAAAACCTTCGAAAAGACATTTGAAGTGAATTTTAAATCGAAAACGCGTTGATGACTCGGTAAGTCATCAAGGGATCGATAACTAACTAGCCGTCTAATCGTTTCCTTGACGTTGTCGGTGTGCGTGTCTACGTTAACCTCTTTCGGGTGAACTCCTCGGAGGTTTCTTGATCGTCATACATATCACCCTCGGTTTTGTATTCCGCCCAACTTCTTCACTTAAATCCTCACCCCCGACCCTTTCGCCCCTAAAACCTGGCCTATAACCTACAACATACAACCTCATACCTAACAACTTCCTCTTTATGCTCATGTGTTATAAAACTACGCACTGATAGAACGATTTTTTATTTCTATGTAATTTATAGGAAATATTAATGATAATTATTGTATCAAGGATGAAAATTAGTTGATTAATCTAAAAAAAGACAGATAAGGGCTTTGGAAAAATTTTTATACCTAAATTTAGTTATTTGACCTTAACTATCTACAAAGGAGCAGATTTAGCGATCATGCGCCATCTGTTAGAAGTTTGCAACACTTTTGATCAAATAAATTACCGATTTTTGGGTTTTAGTTTAAATATAAATTTTTTTCACGTAAATGAGAAATTTTTAGTATTTAAAAAGATTAATTAACAAATGATTTATTAGAAAATAATTGAATAAATATTTCTTAATAGGAAATTATTTCTTAAACATTCCTGCTGATTTTTGAGATTTATTTATGAAATTTTTTATTTTTATGTGATTTATAGAAAATATTAATGATAATTAATTGTATCATGGATGAAAATTAGTTGATTAATCTAAAAAAAGACAGATAAGGGCTTTGGAAAAATTTTTATACCTAAATTTAGTTATTTGACCTTAACTATCTACAAAGGAGCAGATTTAGCGATCATGCGCCACCTGTTGGAAGTTTGCAACACTTTTGATCAAATAAATTACCGATTTTTGGGTTTTAATTTAAATATAAATTTTTTTCACGTAAATGAGATAAATTTTTAGTATTTAAAAAGATTAATTAACAAATGATTTATTAGAAAATAATTTAATAAATATTTATTCATAGGAAATTATTTCTTAAACATTGTTTTGTACCAAATATTTCTAACTATTTAATATCCCATTTTAAAATATTCAATAGGGATATTTAAATAGTTAATAGTGATATATATCAGCTAGGCTTATATTTTTAAATTTTTATATCACAAAAATCAGAGTTTAACAAAAAGACCATTTGTAAAATTGGACAATGAGAAAAATAGTGGGGGTAGAAAGGTTGAGATGTTCTCTAACGTTTAACCTACAATATAATTAGACACGTCGCAAACAAACAATATGGCGGCTCAGCGACACACATTGATATGTGTACAGGTGTCGCTGTTGCTCTTACTAATCTATAGACATAACTGTTGGCTAGTGTCCAGCCATCTACCGACAAATTCTCCTAATAAATATTTATTAACTATTAATAAATGTTGCTTGGTGGTAACAAATATTTATTTAAATATTCCTCGGCCTTTGTTACCATCAACAATATTTATTTAATATAACCACCTAACTTACTTCACTTTAATAAATAGTTTTAATTATTAAACAATATATTTTTGCTCCCTAAATTCTTACATCAGTACCGAACCCTTTTAAAAAAAATCCTTGGGCATTTTTTTCTCTACAAGGCAAGCCAGAGCTCAAGATAAAGATTAAAGAAAAATAAAAAATAATATTGAGAAAACGAATGAGTAATATCTCTTTCCCTTGAAGGTTGTCTGAGGCTCACTCTTTATTATTTCTTTTTCTTAACGTGGCCTCGTACTTCAGCCCGCGGATAAATAAAAAATAGCAAGCAAGTAACTCCGCAAAAACTCTCTACACAAATAATAACAACAGTAAGTATGTATGTATAAGGATAAAAAAATATCAAACCGAGGCCTTGAGCCGCGATTTCTCGAGACTGAGACCGAGACTGCAAGTTATTCGGCTCGACCTTAATTTCCGGCGGTAACGAGGGCGTGACGACTCGCTGGCCCTCGTTGTCGTTGCTCAATCGGGCCCAGGCATGTTTATTCGCAAAATGTCCCCCCAAGGCCCATTTGAGCCTTCCAAAGGATAAAGGAGACCATTGACGACGTTGTTACGCATCGATGACGCTTCATGTACACCCACTTCCTCTTTATGCCACACCTTGCCGGTTAAATGACAGAAAAAGCGCTTTTTTTGGGGTCTTGTCCCAATTAATGACAAGGTGGTACCAATTATTGGACATAGGGTTTTTTGATTGGAAAAAATCCGAGTTTTTTTCTTGGAGTGAATGAGAGTTAATAGAGCCTAATCCGAAAGGAACGAAAGCGTGTCGGATAATCCCGAAAGGGTGGACTGAAGACTAATTCCGAGGGTGATTGGAGTCGAAGAAATGATGAAAGTCGCACATACCCCTGCGGGGTATGTGCCAATGAAGACAGACAAAAGTTTATTGTCCTAACGGGTCATTGAAGTGTGACAGGACGTGGGGAAAAAATTCGGGGGTAGTCGACCGAGAAATCCCTCCCAGTTGATTCACGAGCAAATGATTTCATTATCGGTCCCCTGCTTTTTTAGGTACTAAAAAAAATTTGAGGGTGGAGCGAAAAAATGTCGCTATTGAATTTTTTTTTTTAATTATTTTTAAGTCGAATTTTGGAAGATATTGAAAAAATGGCTGTAGAAGAAAATTCAATATTTATAGATATATTTTGTGTTTTGATATTAATCAAAAAGGTCAAGTTATAATTTCAATTAAAAATTATATCTTGACTTTTTCCTTTAAATTTTAAATAAAGGGCTTGAGATATTTAAAAAAATTGATGAGGACCTTTTAAATAGATAATTAAATTTCCTAAAAAAAAAGGTCTTTTGTAATTTTTTCATATCTTCAATATTAAGTCGTAAATTTTGAATATTGATATTTATCAAAAAGATCACTAGTGATACATGAAAAAAAAAATTATATGAAAAATTACAATACACTGATAGAAGAATTTAGTACGTACTAAACTGATTTAGTAACAAAATTTTTATTCATTTATTTTTGGGAGAAATAAATATTTTGTGCCCATCAATATTATTTGTTACAATTTAATAAATGATTTTTTTATATAAACAAAGCCTTATTGCTTGGAAATAAATATTTAGTTCCACCAAATAATATTTAGTAACAAGTACTAAATATTTCTTTGGCAAGTAGTCTATTATTGATATATTTAAAACTTGTTTAATTTAAAATTTTATAAATGTCTCAAACAAAAAAATATAATTTAAAGAAATTCTTTTCTTTATAATACCTTATATTTTTACTTAAAATTATTTTTATTTATTTCAAGTTAAAAAGTTAGGTTACACGGTAAAATAAGTTAAAAAATTAATTTTTTTGATACAAATAAACGATTTGTTAAATATTAACAAATATTTTTAACTATAAACAAATATTTTTAACTATAAACAAATCCTTCTATCAGTGTATATATATATATACTAGCCGTTACCCGCCCGCTTCGCGTGGCGTACAATATACGTGTATTTGTATATCTATATTCACAAATATAGGTATACAAATACATAGAGTGATCATATAATGGTACATGATCATCTATTATGGCTTTTACCTTATATAAAAATTTTTAATTTTTTCTATATTTAATGCCTTCTTATTATCCTTTAGGAATTGAATTTTATAATTTTTTAATTAACGCCCACGCAAGGATTTGTGAGGGTGGCATTTCATAAAATTCATTCTTTACAGCTCAAAAACTCCAAAAAAATCCATCTGGCCCAGTTTCAATCCTTTAGCTGCTATAGATTAAAAGGTACAATTTCTTTTAATTTTACGCCCACGCACGGACATGTGGGGGTAGAATTTAATGAAATTTATTCTTAACAGCTCAAAAACGCCAAAAAAGCATTCTGGCCATGTTTCAAAGTATTAATAGCTATAGATTGAAATTAACGAATTTTTTCTTAATTTGACGCCCACGCACGGGCACGCCAGGGGGGTGGAATGTCACAGAATTCCTTTTTAAAAAATTTCTAAATGTAATTTGAGACATTCTGACCAAGTTTTGAACTATTAAAAGCCATAGTTGAAAAATATGAATTTTTTTTCGTGAACACCCCCGCAACCCCCCTTGTGGGTGGAATTTCGTGAATTCCGTTCTTAGCTGACCTCTACTTGGCAAAAGGAATATTCCTGCTAAATTTCAAGTCTCTAGGTCTTATAGTTCCAGAGATATCGTGATGAGTGACTATCTATATCTACACGGGAAAAAATTTCTGGGAAAATTTACGATACAACTATTGTAAAGCTGGACTATACTTTGATTACTATTAATTTTCAAATATTTTAGAAGAAAAAATACTATTTATTCATGAAAAAATACGATATTACTATTGTAAAAAGTAAGAGATGAAAATTGTCCAGTGCTGCCTCTGTATCTTTCCAATAGAACTATAGCAAATTTTACAATAGTTGAATTGGAATGTTTCTCAATTAGTGTGAGTGATGGCCGTGCACAGCGCTAGACTCCGAGTTTATGTAAATGTTAAAGGATATGTGTCTTAGTTTACCTCAGGTAGCGTAGAGGGAGAGTCTCTGGCTGCCAACACAGAGTTCTGGGTTCGATTCCCAGATAGCACGAAAATGTCGGTTTCTTTTTTCGATTACTGTACAGGTACCAATTAGTCCACTCTTCTATCTCTCTCCCTCCCTAATATTTCTTTTAAAAAAACCAACTGTGAATTTTTACAATAGTTGAATTGTAAAGTTCACAAACACATATTGTATAATTTGCTCTATAGTATTCGACTTTTTAAGACTCTTGCTTGTCTTATTTGTTGGATAAAATTTACAATAGTAGATCGTAAAAATTACTAAATAAGAAGTATAGTCCACCGTTACTCTTTTATTTAGTAAAAATTACAATAGTAAATTAGTAAAAACTCCTTCAATTTTATTTCCGTGTATAGAAAGTCTCCTATATATATATATAAATACATACATATATAAACTTTTGAACTAATGGCATTTTCTGAACCAGCTTGACGAACTGAGTCAGGAAATAGCAAAATTTTTCAAAAGTTCCGTCATGAGGACAAATGCAATAGTTAGATTTCTATGAAATCTACTAAAAAAATAAATAAAAAGTATGAATAATCGAGGGTGGAAAAAAAATAAACAAGTAAATCCGGTGTCTAACGAGTTTTTACTGAGCGTACTCACTGGGGCAATTAACCGGGGGTTTTCCAGGTAGTATAGCTTTTGCAAAGGAAGAATACCTCGAGAGAGCTTGCAGGGGTGGTGGCGAAATGAGTAAAGCAAAGTACTCTGACTCTGGGTGGAGGGATGAGGGCTTGAGGGATGTCGTGGCTAGAAAGAAACCCGGAAAGCCAAGCAAAGGGTTGTTGTATCGTGTTGCACGGCATTTAAGACTTACACCAGTACTTTTAGGTATTTTTGTTCCGGGGCAGCGTGCACCACCACCTAGACGATAAATACAAACCATTTCGTATCTAATTCATCCCCTGTGTCTTGTTCCGTTCACTTTTAACCGGACAATCCATTTATTATTTTTTATTCTTACTCATAAATAAATTTTATTTATTCCTTCCCTTTTAATTAAAACAAATTATTTTTTTTTTCTTTAGGCACTAAAATTTATTATCAAAAATTTTAAAAAAAAATCTACTTATCACTTAAGTTTGTCGCGATTCAAGAATAAAATATCGCGAAAGGCTTGTTGGTAATTAAAATCCCGGCATAAAACACTCCGTTAACTTTATGCCTCTGAAATATACCTTTATAGAAATACCTTAATATATAAACAGTTAAAAAGGGTTGCTAGTTGAGTAAAAAAAATATTTACAAGCGAAAATAACTACAAATGTTTTTTTTCTGTCGTTAATTTCTTAAAAATAAACTCTGGCAATTAAAATCATACTTTTTAACGGGAAATTCAATTTTAAATACAGATCTCAAGAAATTGTTTTTTAATATAAATTCATTATCAAGTTATTAAGACAGTGATGTTTTTTTAAAATTGCATTTTAATTCAGTTTAATTTTATTCAATTATATTAATAGTTTTTTTTTTTTTTTTTTTAATCAATTATTTCAAGGTTAAAATTGAAGGGGAAAAATTGTAAGGAAAAATTTTTTTAGGAAATTTTTATAGTCCAGAAAGAAATATTTAATATTCAAGGTAATTTTTGGATATTTTAATAAGAATTTTAATTTTAATAGTGAAAAATAATTATTGAAGTAAAAAAATTAAAATTAATTCATTAAAATAATAAATTAAATTAAGATACTTTTTTTGTAGAAAATTTTTATGTTTTATAAAAAGTATTTTAAGTAATTTTTTTAATATTTTAGCCAGAATTTTGATCTTAAAGTTGCAAAAAAAAATTTTTGAAGTTTAAAAAATTGCAAAATAAATTTTTTTTTTAATTTAAAAGTTAAAAAATTAATTATTTTAAGGTAAATATTGAAGATATGGAAAAATTGTAATAAACTTTTTTTTTTAGGAAATTTTATAATACATTAAAAATATTCAATATTTATAAAAAAATTTATTTTTAGTTTAATTAAAATTAAAGGGTTAAATATGGAAGATAAGAAAAAATTTAGGAAAAATTTTTTTAAGAAATTTTATGCTTTATAAAAAAATATTCTTGGGAATTTTTTAATATTTTAACTAGAATTTTTGTATTAAATATTTACTAAAATTTTATTTTTTTTTAATTTAATTAAATTTAAGGGTTATTTAAGATACAAAAAAAATTCTTTTTTGAAATTTTATGCTCTAAAATAATTGTTGAATATTTTAGCTAGAATTTTGATTTTAAAGTCGCGAAAAATTATTATTGAAGTTAAAAAATTATGAAATTAATTTTTTAAAAATTTAAATGAAATTTAATGGTTAAATATTGAAGATATGGAAAAAATATGAGACTTTTTAAGGAAATTTAATTCTCTATAAAAAGTGTTAGTAATTTTTAATATTTAAGCCAGAATTTTAATTTTGAAGTCTTAAAAATTAATTTCTGAAGTTAAAAAATTAGAAAATTAATTTTTTTTTTTAATTTAATTCAAATTTAAGGTTTAAATATTGAAGATATGAAAAAAAATAGATTTTATTTCTAGTAATTATTTAATATTTTAATTTTAAAGTCTTGAAAAATAATTTCTGAATTTTAAAAATTACAAAATTAATTTTTTAAAAATTTAATTGAAATTTAAGGTTTAAAAAATTTAATTTTCTAGAAAAAAGCTATCTTATATTCATATCTTAAAATTTGAGTCTAAAATTTAGAAAAATGAATTTTGATAAAGAAAAATTAAATTTTAGAAAAAAATGGCATTAAAAAATTTTTTTTAAACAAAAATTATTAAAGAATTCTAAGAAAAAGTTGAGAAATGTGAAAAAAAATTGATTTTTAAGAAATGTCCCAATTATCGTAAAGAAAATTCCCACGTTTTTATAAAGCTAAAAAAAAAAAAAATTCGCGCTATCGTGAGATATTATTCATTGCCGGACTAGAATCTGTAAAAGAATCCTTAAAAAAAAAAAAAGTAATTTCTATATAATACTATGTAGCTCTCAGAACTGGTATCGTGGAGATTCCCTTGTTGCATCGCTGGTTATTGTGCCAGCGAGGGGTGAATTTGATTAAAGACCCCGGAGGCATCTTTCAATCTCTTATAAGTTTTTTGCCGGATTTTTTGTTTTACATTTTACATTTTAAGCCAACATACACCTCGAGCCTTTATTTTACTTCTATACAAGTTCCTTCCCTAGCATCCCTTTGAGTCCTCTTGTCTTCCGGAAGCACCCTGTTTGTGTTCTCACACCAGCCGACGTAACGACTAATCACAATAACTGGTCTTATTAAACTCAGCTAACTAACCCGCTCTAAATAAAATGTCCAACGGACATTTTTATTGATACGTCAAGCTTAATTACTTAATTTTTTATTTTTATGTGATTTATAGAAAATATTAATGATAATTAATTGTATCACGGATGAAAATTAGTTGATTAATCTAAAAAAAGACAGATAAGGGCTTTGGAAAAATTTTTATACCTGAATTTAGTTATTTGACCTTAACTATCTACAAAGGAGCAGATTTAGCGACCATGCGCCACCTGTTGGAAGTTTGCAACACTTTTGATCAAATAAATTACCGATTTTTGGGTTTTAGTTTAAATATCAATTTTTTTCACGTAAATGAGATAAATTTTTAGTATTTAAAAAGATTAATTAACAAATGATTTATTAGAAAATAATTGGATAAATATTTCTTAATAGGAAATTATTTCTTAAACATTCCTGCTGATTTTTGAGGTTTATTTATGAAATTTTTTATTTTTATGTGATTTATAGAAAATATTAATGATAATTAATTGTATCATGGATGAAAATTAGTTGATTAATCTAAAAAAAGACAGATAAGGGCTTTGGAAAAATTTTTATACCTAAATTTACTTATTTGACCTTAACTATCTACAAAGGAGCAGATTTAGCGATCATGCGCCATCTGTTGGAAGTTTGCAACACTTTTGATCAAATAAATTACCGATTTTTGGGTTTTAGTTTAAATATCAATTTTTTTCACGTAAATGAGATAAATTTTTAGTATTTAAAAAGATTAATTAGCAAATGATTTATTAGAAAATAATTGAATGAATATTTCTTAATAGGAAATTATTTTTTAAGCATTCCTGCTGATTTTTGAGATTTATTTATGAAATTTTTTATTTTTATGTGATTTATAGAAAATATTAATGATAATTAATTGTATCATGGATGAAAATTAGTTGATTAATCTAAAAAAAGACAGATAAGGGCTTTGGAAAAATTTTTATGCCTAAATTTAGTTATTTGACCTTAACTCTCTACAAAGGAGCAGATTTAGCGATCATGCGCCATCTGTTGGAAGTTTGCAACACTTTTGATCAAATAAATTACACGGTTTTTGGGTTTTAGTTTAAATATCAATTTTTTTCACGTAACTGAGATAAATTTTTAGTATTTAAAAAGATTAATTAACAAGTGATTTATAAGAAAATAATTGAATAAATATTTCTTAATAGGAAATTATTTCTTAAACATTCCTGCTGATTTTTGAGATTTATTTATGAAATTTTTTATTTTTATGTGATTTATAGAAAATATTAATGATAATTAATTGTATCATGGATGAAAATTAGTTGATTAATCTAAAAAAAGACAGATAAGGGCTTTGGAAAAATTTTTATACCTAAATTTAATTATTTGACCTTAACTATCTACAGAGGAGCAGATTTAGCGATCATGCGCCATCTGTTGGAAGTTTGCAACACTTTTGATCAAATAAATTACCGATTTTTGGGTTTTAGTTTAAATATCAATTTTTTTCACGTAACTGAGATAAATTTTTAGTATTTAAAAAGATTAATTAACAAGTGATTTATTAGAAAATAATTGAATAAATATTTCTTAATAGGAAATTATATCTTAAACATTGTTTTGTACCAAATACTTCTTACTATTTAATAACCCATTTTAAAATATTTAATAGGGACATTTAAATAGTTAATAATGATATATATCAGCTAGGCTTATATTTTTAAATTTTTATATCACAAAAATCAGAGTTTAACAAAAAGAACATTTGTAAAATTGGACAATGAGAAAAATAGTGGGGGTAGAAAGGTTGAGATGTTCTCTAACGTTTAACCTACAATATAATTAGACACGTCGCAAACAAACAATATGGCGGCTCAGCGACACACATTGATATGTGTACAGGTGTCGCTGTTGCTCTTACTAATCTATAGACATAACTGTTGGCTAGTGTCCAGCCATCTACCGACAAATTCTCCTAATAAATATTTATTAACTATTAATAAATGTTGTTTGGTGGTAACAAATATTTATTTAAATATTCCTCGGCCTTTGTTACCATCAACAATATTTATTTAATATAACCACCTAACTTATTTCACTTTAATAAATAGTTTTAATTATTAAACAATATATTTTTGCTCCCAAAATTAAAAAAAATCAATTATATTACTCCTTAAATTCTATCAGTGCACTTTAGAATTTTTCTAAATTATCTTCTATAGTTTAAAAGAAAGTTCGGAGGATTTGTTGTAATGTGTGATATAATTTACGAAATTGATTTTCTTGGAATGCCGCGCGAGGGTAGCTATTACGATTGTATCTATTCTTAAGGGTGAGGAATGCCTTCGATCGTTTCGGCGCCAGAGATATGTATATGTATAGAGAAGAGTGAATAATGATAGTGATGGTTAATTCCATATTTTAAAGAATTATTTAAACATTATCTGGGCTATATTTAGCCGGTCTCTCGTCTCGTCTGCTCAATTCTATTCGATGTTCCTAGCCTTTTCTCTAATGAACTCTGCCAGAGGTCATATAAGTCTCTTTGGGTTTTATTTTGCCGGTTTTTATTAATATTTCGGGGCGGTTTTTGGGATTAATGGTGCTTAAGTAATTCAGCGAAATAAAGAGGTGTGAGGATTATAATTAATTAATTTGTAAGCACTTGTGCAATTTTTAGGGTTGTAAATTGTAATATTACTTTTTAATAATTATTATTTATTTTTTATTAATCGAAAATTGTTTTTTTTCCTATTTTAAGTCCAAATATTTTAGTAAAAATTACTTTTTTTAATTATGTAGTCCAATGTTTAGATTAAAAATTAATTTGTTTAATTTTGGAGCCAAAAATTGAATCAAAAATTGGTTTTTATAATTAAAGAGTCCAAAATTTGATAAAAAATTCATTTTTACAAATTTTGATCTCTAAAATTTGAATTTAAAGCTTATATTTTAGGTATTTAGCACAAAAATTTTAAAAATTAATTTTTAAAATTTCTAGACTTCAAAATTTGATCAAAAAATTAATTTTTCTGTTATTTAGCTCAAAATTTTTATTAGAAACTAAATTTTCTCATTTTTGAGCCTGAAATTTGATCAAAAATCAATTTTTGTAAAATTTAGACCCCAAAATTTTAGTAAAGAAATTATTCATTTAATTTTTCGCTCCAAAAATTGACTAAAAAGTTGATTTTTTAGTTTTTTAGTCCAATGTTTAGATTAAAGACTAATTTTTAAAATTTTTGAGCCAAAAATTTAATAAAAAATTGGTCTTTTTAATTAAGGAACTCGAAATTTGATCAAAAATTGATTTTTTTAATTTTGAGCTCTAAAATTTGAATCAAAAGTTCATTTTTTAGTCGCTTACCATTAAAATTTGATCAAAAACTAATTTTCAAAATTTTGGCTCTAAATTTAGATCAAAAAATTAATTTTTTAGTATTTGTGCCCAAAATTTTCATTAGAAACTAATTTATTTTAATTTTGGAGCCAAAAATTTAATAAAAAATTGGGCCTTCAAATTTTGGAGCACAAAATTAGATCAAAAATTTGTTTTTTATTAATTTAGGAGCCCAAAATTTGGTCAAAAATTAATTGCTGTAATTTTTAACCCTAAAATTTGGATTAAAAGTTTAATTTTAGTTATTTAGCTCAAAATTTGGATTAAAAACTAACTTTTTGAATTTTTGAGCCCAAATTTTGATCAAAAAATTAATGTTTCAGTTTTTTAGCCCAAAATTTCCATAAGAAACTGATTTTTTTAATTTTGAAGCCAAAAATTTGACCAAAAATTGGTTTTTTTAATTTTAGAAGCTCAAAATTTGATCAAAAATTAATTTCTTCAAGTTGGAGCCCTAAAATTTGAGTGAAAAGTTTATTTTTTAGTTATTTAGTTCAAAATTTGTATTAAAAACTTACTTTTCAAATTTTTGAGCCCAACATTTGATAACAAATTTAATTTTTCAGTTATTTAGCCCAAAATTTGATCAAAGATCAATTTTTACAATTTTTTGACCCCAAAATTTTAGAAAAAAAATTATTTATTCAATTTTTGACCCTATCAATTTACAAAAAAATTAATTTTAAAATTTTCAACTCCAAAATTTAACGAAAAAATCAATTTTTCAACTATAGACTCCAAAATCAATATAAAAAATCCAATTTTCCCAAAAATTAACTTCAAAATTCAATTTTTCAAATTTTGAGCTTTACAATTAGTTCAAAAATAATTTCATTAAAAATTCTAATCAAAATAAATTTTTTCCTAAAAATTAAATAAAAAAACAAACTTCGAAATTTTCTAAAAAAAAAAATTTTTCCAAAATTTACCTCAAAAATTAAAAAATAAAATTACATTAATAAATAATCCTTTTAATTTATGTCTCCAAAATTTTTGAAAAATAAATTTGAATAAATAATTCTTCTAATTTGACTCCAAAAATTTTTTAAAAATAATTTACAACCTTGTAAGTGTATTAATTAATTAATTAATTATACTTGCGAAGCATAAAAAAGGAAATAAAAAGAAGCCGGCACCAAATAAAAAATAAAGAAAAATTAGTATATAAAATAAAAAAATAAAAGTGTGAAAATTGCGCTGGCCGGTTAGTGCGTAATTGCATGATTATGTACAAAATGATATATATTATAAGTTAGTAATATATATAAGACAGGTGATTATTGCAAATAATTTCTCCTTCTCACTTTCGAAAGTTTTAATTTCAAAAAAAAAAAATTATTTAAAAAAAATAGAATCAAAAAAAGCAATAATCACATGTCCTGGGTTAGAACTTAATTAAAAAAAGTGGACGTCGGATTTATCATTGTTTGGTACATACATGACTGACCTTCGACGTATGGGTCCTCAAGCTTGACTCGGTGGCGAATCCCTTTCCGCAGATGCTGCAGTGGAAGGGTCTGTTCTTGGCCCGCTCTACCTGGGCGTCGTGGTTCCTCAGGTGTTGCTGGAGGTTAGACAGCTGGATAAATGCGCGACCGCAATCCGGTAAGTGACATTTGTACGGTCTTTCGCCTGAAACATCCGAATGGATCATTTTAACTTTTTTTAAAATTTAATTTGCCGATTTAATAAGTTTGACAGAAGTTTATTATTATTGGCTATAATTTTATAATTATAATCAATAATAATCTAATTACATATAAGACACACTTTTACAGAAATAATAAATAAATAATTTAAAGTAGCAACCTTGCAGTCACTGTGTGACTGCTGTGATGTGAACTAGAAATAAAAATTTTGCTTTATTAAATGTTAAATTGCACTGTACTTCTTAAATATTGACGTTTTTTAAGATATAAGCTCATCCTGATGTTATACTCATCAAGACCTTTCATTTGAGTACCAACATCAATTTTTCACATATTTTATATATTTATATATATTATATATATGCATATATCAAAAATATATCAAAAATGCATGTGGGTACTTAAATGAAAGGTCTTGATGAGTGTAATGTCAGGATGAGCTAATATTTTTAAAAATGTCAATAGTTTCCAAAAGATAGAAGGTAATTTCTTAATTACTGACATTTTTTAAGATATAAGCTCATCTTGATGTTACACTCATTAAGAGCTTTCATTTGAGTACCCACATGCATTTTTTATATATTTTTCATATATATATATATATATATATATATATATATATAAATATATAAAATATATGAAAAATTGATATGGGTACTCAAATGAAAGGTCTCGATGAGTATATCATCAGGATGAGCTTATGTCTTTAAAAATATCAGTTGTTCACAAGATACAAAGTCCTTTTTTAATTATTGACATTTTTAAAGATATAACTTCATCTTGATGTTACACTCATAAAAAGCTTTCATTTGAGTACCCACATCTATTTTCATATATTTCTCATATATTCATATATATAATATATATAAATATATAATATATATGAAAAATTGATGTAGGTACTCAAATGAAAGGTCTTGATAAATGTAACATTAGGGTGAGCTTATATCTTTAAAAATGTCAGTAGTTCTCAAGATACAAGGTCATTTCTTAATTATTGACATTTTTTAAGATATAAGCTCATCTTGATGTTACACTCATTAAGAGCTTTCATTTGAGTACCCACATGCATTTTTAATATATTTTTAATATATACATATATATAATATATATAAATATATAAAATATATGAAAAATTGATATGGGTACTCAAATGAAAGGTCTCGATGAGTATATCATCAGGATGAACTTATATTTTTAAAAATATCAGTTGTTCACAAGATACAAAGTCATTTTTTAATTATTGACATTTTTAAAGATATAAGCTCATCTTGATGTTACACTCATAAAAAGCTTTCATTTGAGTACCCACATGTATTTTCATATATTTCTCATATATTCATATATATAATATATATAAATATATAATATATATGAAAAATTGATGTAGGTACTCAAATGAAAGGTCTTGATAAATGTAACATTAGGGTGAGCTTCTATCTTTAAAAATGTCAGTAGTTCTCAAGATACAAGGTCATTTCTTAATTATTGACATTTTTTAAGATATAAGCTCATCTTGATGTTACACTCATTAAGAGCTTTCATTTGAGTACCCACATGCATTTTCGACATATTTTTCATATATACATATATATAATATATATAAATATATGAAAAATTGATGTGGGTACTCAAATAAAAGGTCTTGATGAGTGTTACATCAGGATAAGCTCATATCTTTAAAAATTCCAATAGTTCACAAGATTCAAGATAATTTCTTAATTATGTTAAAATGCACTGTACTTTCTTAAATATTGACATTTTTAAAGATATAACCTCATCCTGATTTTACACTCATCAAGAGCTTTCATTTGAGTACCCACATGAATTTTCATATATATTCTTCATACATACATATATATAATATACATAAATATATAAAATTTATGAAAAATTGATGTGGGTACTCAAATGAAAGGTCTTGCTGAGTGTAACATCAGGATGAGCTTATATTTTTAAAAATCTCAATATTTCACAAGATATAAGGTCATTTTTTAATTATCTATCTAGAATGATATGAAACCTTGAAAAAGCACAAATAACTTTGCAATGACACTAAATTTCACTAAAAAAACTGACTATCCTGGACATGAAATTTTTCTTATTCTCATAATAATATAGATTTTATTGATCATAAATTACTCAGACGAAAAAAGTAATAAGAGCCTAGCCCTCTTTTATTAAGCGATCTGCTCGCCTCGGGCGGTAAAAACTCACTGGCCACTGGCCAGGATCACAAAGAAAAATTCTTAAGGACTTCTCAGGGATGGGGGTAAGAAATAAAATTAAAAATAAATTATTTTAACTAGTTTAAATATTGATTTTTTATAAAAATTCATTTTTTTTTTGAGTAAATTCGAAATATGAAAAAATTATTAGATTATTATTTTCTAAAAAAAAAATCCTCGTAAATTTTTTAATATTTTTAATATTTAACCCAAAATTAAAATTTTGAGTACTGCTACAAAATAGAAATAAATAAAATTCTTGAATTTAAATTAAATTAAATCAAAATTCTGGCTAAATAATAAAAAATCAAGAAAAATGCTTAAAAAAAAGTCTTTTATAATTTTTATGGTTTAAAATAATTTAATGGTCATAAAATAAAAATTTTATTTAAAATAACAAAGAAAATAAAATCGCTATTTATAACATAGTAAGTACAATGTAACTCTTTAAAATAAATAGTATCTCCCGGAATAATATCTCTATTTTAAATTTACTATTTAAACGATCAATATTCATATCTTACCCCTTCATAATAAATTCTGTGTAGTTTTAGGTTTTTTTTTTGCAGAATAAAAAAATAATTAAAAAAATATTTTTCTGAGAAAAATAAAATAAATAAAATAAAAACAGATGTCCGTATTTATTATAAATAATAAAACTATTTTTTTTTTTCTTATAAAAGTCCTGGGTAATTATTTTTCCAGGGCATTTATATACATTAAACACGTGTAATAAAATGAAATGATGTATAGAGAAGAGTTGTTCGTTCATCGTGCATCATATATTTGTGCCGAGGGTTGTAATTAAATAGAATGTACAATTATTACAATAAGAATAATTGTTTGTGTCTGTGTGTGTGTGTTTGTACAGACGGCCGTGTATTAATTTGATTTTAATTGTAAACTAAAAATGAAAATGAAAACATAAGGTTTTATTATTATATTATTATTGTGGTGAATGAGACGAACCACCGGAAGTTGTTTAACTCTCTTTAACATTGTATTAATACTTACTAGTTGACTACAGTAACATCTGGAGAGAAGAAATATTAAATATATATTAAACCCTTTTATTTTTTTATTTTTTATTTATGTTTATATTTGTCGGAAGTATAAATTAGCAGTCAATTAATATTGTGTACTTTTAACGACAAAAAAAATGTACTGGTGAAATTATGGAAAAAAAAAATTTTTGTTTACAATTTTGGTGTTAAATTTACATTTTTTGAAATTTTAGGTTTACATGTAAATTTTACTTGTGATAAATTTACATGTAAATAAAGAAAGTTTACATTTTTTGAAATGTAAATTTAAAAATTACAATTTTTGGAATTTGAGTTTACATGTAAATTTAGCACATAAAAAAATTTACATGGAAAAATGTAAAGTTTACATTTTTAGAAATTTCAGTGTTAAATTTACATATTTGGAAATTTTGGGTTTATATGTAAATTATACTTGTGGAAAAACTGATACATTTACATGTAAAAAATAGGAAATTTACATTTTTAGAAATGTAAATTCTACAATTACAATTTTAGGATTTTAAGTTTACATGTAAATTTAACACATAAAAAAATTTATATGGAAAAATATAAAATTTACTTTTTTAGAAATTTCAGTGTAAAATTTACATTTTTGGAAATTTTAAGTTTACATGTAAATTTTACATGGGGAAAAACTGATAAATTTACATGTAAAAAATAGAAAGTTTACATTTTTAGAAATGTAAATTTAAAAATTACAATTTTTGGAATTTAAGTTTACATGTAAATTTAGCACATAAAAAAATTTACATGGAAAAATGTAAAGTTTATATTTTTATAAATTGCAGTGTTAAATTTACATACTTGGAAATTTTGGGTTTACATGTAAATTATACTTGTGGAAAAACTGATACATTTACATGTAAAAAATGGGAAATTTACATTTTTAGAAATGTAAATTCTAAAATTACAATTTTAGAATTTTAAGTTTACATGTAAATTTAGTATATGAATAAAATTTGCTTAATTTACATGGAAAAAATGTAAAGTTTACATTTTTAGAAATTTCAATGTAAAATTTACATTTTTGGAAATTTTGGGTTTACATGTAAATTTTTTAAGCAGAAAATTAAATAAATTTACATGTAAAAAAACGAAAATTTACATTTTGAGAGATGTAAATTTTACATTAATTAAAATGTAAACTTGATATAAGGATAAAGTTGTAAAATTACAATTTTAGAGATTTAAGTTTATATGTAAATTTAGCATATGAAAGAAATTTGCTTTATTTACATGGAAAAATGTAAAATTTACATTTTTAGAAATTTTAGGTTTACATGTAATTTTTTTGTGTGGAAAATTTAATAAATTTACATAAAAAAATGGAACATTTACATTTTTAGAAAATTTAGGTTTACATGTAAATTTTTTATGTGGAAAAAATAATAAATTTACATGTAAAAATATAGAAAATTTACATGTAAATTTTACACTACAAAAAATGTAAACTAAGAATGAAGAAAAATAGTTAAATTTACATTTTTAGAAATTTAAGTTTACATGTAAATTTTGCATATGGAATAATTATTTGATTTACTTTGAAAAATGTAAAAGTTTACATTTTTTAGCAATTTTATGTTTACAAAGAAAAACTGTTAAGTTTAAATTTTGAGACGTGTAAATTTTAGTTCATAAGAAGTGTAAACTTAGTCTGTAGAAAAACGATTAAATTTAAATTTTTAGAAAATTAAGTTTACATGTAAATTTTGTATGTGAAAAAATCAATAAATTAACATGAAAAGAGTGAACAATTTACGTTTTTATACATGTTAATTTTAAATTATTAAAAATGTAAACGTAGTCTGTAGAAAAACGTTTAAATTTACATTTTTAGAAAGATTTACATGTAAATTTTGCACATGTAAAAACTACTAAATTTTCCTGAAGAAAAGCAAAAAATTTACATTTTGAGGAATTTAAGTTTACATGTAAATTTAGCATGTGGGATAACTATTAAATTTACATGTAATAAATAAAGAATTCACACTTTTAAATTAGTGTTAAATTTACAAGTTAAATAATTTAAAATTTATTCCTTAAATAATAATACACTAGCTTCGACCGATAATAACCCTAAAAGAAATAATTCAAAAATTAAGTAATAAATTATTAAAAGTGGGCGTACAATCGGTGGCATGTGTGACATGTGAAAAAGTGTCCCATGCGCATTGAGCCAGCCCCAGCCCTCGGTTTGGATTTTTTACTTAAACAAAACTAAACTACCCTCCTACAACATACTATCCTCAGCACTCTCTCGCAGTCTCCCTCAAATGTCCCCGTACTCAGCATATAACGCAAACGCGAACACGGGATGCGCGGAACACCGACCAACCACGTGCAGTATGAGTAAATCTCGTTAAACTTTTTTATTTTTTTTTTCCTGTATTGTTTCGCTATTTTTTTATCGCACGGAGATTTTGATGACTGGACCAACAAGATTTTTATCGAGAATTTTATATATAATTTCAAGATTTTGGGTTAAATATTTAAAATTTTGAAAAATTATACATATTGAATGAAAAAAAATGATGAAATATGAAAATGAAAATTAACTTCTACCTTTATAATTAATTTTTTGGAGCTCGAGGCTGAATTTTTTCAAAATAATAAAATTTTCTTGGCTTTGATCTTCCGATCGGATGCGACATCTTGAACTTTGATCTAAAATTCTGGCTAAAGGGTTGTAGATAAAAAAATAGACTTAGAACTTTTTTGTAGTAAATAAAATTTCCCATAAAAAATGTCGAATGATTTTTAAATATTTTGAATATTTATTCCAAAATTTTGAGTTTTAATTTTCATAAAAAGCACGATTTTTTTTATCAGCATTGATATCTTAAACTTTGACCTGAAATTCTGACTAAAGGGATAGAGATATCAACAAAATTGATGACCTTATCGATAGGAAATTAAATTTCCTATAAAAAAGGTCTCTTGTGATTTTTTTGTCTTGGATATTTCAGCCAGAAATGGATTATCAACATAATAGGTGACTTAAAAAGCAACAAAATAAATATTATTATTTTCTTCGAAGGTATTTTTATATTTTCTGCAATTTCCGGGATATAAATCAATCTTACAAGCTAGACTTGGAATTTTAGGATTAGCAAAAAAAAAATTAAAATCGTCTACGTTATATGACATACTTAATGTCCGACTGTAAATGCCGACGAATTTAAAAATTTATTTTTAACAATTACGCACGTTTGTATTATACACTAAGATTTTCTTAGCCTTTTTTTCGTTATTTTTACGCGGTGATATTTTCCTAGTAGCTGATCTATGATTAGAAAATGCTCCGAATGACGTCTGAAAATTGCGCTTTAAGATTACAAAGGAAAAAAAAATTATTTACAATCGATTTAACAGTAGCTCGGAAACCTTTTGACCAATTAAATTTTTTTCTTTACTCAAGTCAAATAGTCACGCAGTAATAGGAGCAAGCTACTTTAAGATCTGCAGTAATACATGCATTTAGACTTCTTTTTGAATGTTTATTATTTAACGAAAATATTTGTTTCTCTCATTATTAATTTTATTTTGGGTTAATAATAAGTCAAACTTTTGTTTAAAAAAAAAAAGTTATTATTATCTTGAGAAAATTTTATAAAAATGCTTTCGAAGTGAGACTTACAAAAAAAATTAGGAAAACGGTTGACCCTAAAGGCCATCCCTGCAACTTCCCGCTAATTCCGTTAATACCTGGCCGCTTTTTTGAGCTCTTCGAGCTCAAAAGTACAATCTGTGTGTTGTTTTGAGCTCTCCGAGCTCAAAAAGATACCTTTTCTATGCTTTTGAGCTCTTTGAGCTCAAAAGTCTGATGGAAGTTTCATAGAACACTATTTTTTGAATGTTCATACCGCAATAACTTTTGAATGAATGAACCGATTTTTACGCGGTTGGCGGCATTCTACACGGGAAAAAATTTCTGGGAAAATTTACGATACAACTATTGTAAAGCTGGACTATACTTTGATTACTATTAATTTTCAAATATTTTAGAAGAAAAAATACTATTTATTCATGAAAAAATACGATATTACTATTGTAAAAAGTAAGAGATGAAAATTTCCAGTGCTGCCTCTGTATCTTTCCAATAGAACTATAGCAAATTTTACAATAGTTGAATTGGAATGTTTCTCAATTAGTGTGAGTGATGGCCGTGCACAGCGCTAGACTCCGAGTTTATGTAAATGTTAAAGGATATGTGTCTTAGTTTACCTCAGATAGCGTAGAGGGAGAGTCTCTGGCTGCCAACACAGAGTTCTGGGTTCGATTCCCAGATAGCACGAAAATGTCGGTTTCTTTTTTCGATTACTGTACAGGTACCAATTAGTCCACTCTTCTATCTCTCTTCCTCCCTAATATTTCTTTTAAAAAAACCAACTGTGAATTTTTACAATAGTTGAATTGTAAAGTTCACAAACACATATTGTATAATTTGCTCTATAGTATTCGAATTTTTAAGACTCTTGCTTGTCTTATTTGTTGGATAAAATTTACAATAGTAGATCGTAAAAATTACTAAATAAGAAGTATAGTCCACCGTTACTCTTTTATTTAGTAAAAATTACAATAGTAAATTAGTAAAAACTCCTTCAATTTTATTTCCGTGTACGCAGTTTTTTAAACCTTATAAATAATTTCTAAGTTTCAATTGGTCAAACTAGAAATTTCGGAGTAACTCTGAAAAAACACTTTTTTCGGTTTTCTTTCGTTCACGATATCTCTCGAACGAATCAACCGATTTTGACCGGATTGGCGGCGATCGATGTGGTTTTTCAAGGTTGAGAGCTGATCAGTTTTTGGAATCGATCGGTTGAGCCGTTTAAAAGTTATCCCAAAAAAACCACTTCAGAAAAAATTTTTTTCCTACTTTTTTTTAGATTTCTCCGAATTTCTCAAAATCTATCGGTCCGAATCGGTTCAAATTAACAGGAAATCTAAGTTTGGCGAAGCCCTTTCGAATGGCACCAACCGCGATGAAATCGGTTCAACCGTTCAAAAGTTATAAGAGGTTTACATACTTACACACACACATACATACAGACACCCTAGTAGAAATAATCGAGTTTTCACTGGACATAAACCAGTAACTGGCCAGTGATATCGAGTAAAAACTTGAAATCGCGCCACCTACAACTAAGTCATAAACATTAGTTACACCGACAGTGTATCTTTAATAGTCTGTGTATGTTTGTTTATTTTTTTTTGTTAACCTGTACGCATCATTATTGTAATTATTATTAAAAAAACAGTATAAATCAATCAAAATTAGTGTTTATTAACGTGTAAATAATTTCCAGTATATATTTCAAAATTGGTGCAGTGAAAAAAAATGACACAATATATAAACTGCGACTGTGGGCATTAAAAACAAATCTCCAATTCAAAATAATTATTTTCTTATTCTATTGTTAGATTTATTATTAGTCTATCAGACTAATGATGTTATCTATTTTATAATGTACACATAAATGAAACTTTTTTATATCATATCGTTTATTAAACATTATTTTGAATTTATTTGACAATTTTAATAACGCCTAATAACCTCAGAATTCGAAACTGACAGTTTCACTAAAGCCGCCATAATGTTTTGTTAGATCTCTAGTAAAACTGGCCAGTCACTAGACAGAAACTGGATATTACACTGGCCAGTTACTGGTTTAAGTCTAGTAAAACTGGCCAGTTACTGGCTAAAAACTTGATTTCATTTCTACTAGGGCATACATACAGACATAGTGACACCCTCGCGGGAATAGTCAGGAAAGCTTCCTAGGACCTCAAAACTTCGAGATCTGATGAAAACTCGATTTTCGAAAAACGGGGTAAAACCAATAACTTCCCGATTTTTGAAAATTTTCAATTTTCTTAGCGGGAAGTTAAAAACTGCAGTAATACCCATACTTACCCTATTAATCAATAGAAATTTTTTTTTTCTCCCAAGAAAATAATTAAAATAATTTAGCCATAAATAAAATAGCCATAATTTATAGCTAAATTTGTCATTAAAGACAAATTTGGGAACTGGGGAAATAAAGGATAAGGGGGGAGGAGGGACTTTACTCAGTAGGAATCTTTCGGTAACCGAAAAAATAATTCAGACAGCCCAGACCGGGACTCGAACCCGGATCATTTGGTTACGCGCCAAAGGCTCTACCAGTTAAGCTATCCGTATATCATTATTTTAATTTCTGCATAAAAAAAATTGAAGAAATAAAATAAAAATTGCAATATATATCTATCCCCGTGATTCTTGTCTCTGTCTCCGGGAAAATTCGCCCCTTCGCAACATCGGAACAATTCGCCCCCTCCTCCAGAAACTCGCCAGTGAATGCATATCCGAGGGAGTATAACTTCCATGACCCGGGCGGCGTCATCGAAATTCCACCCGATCCGAAAATCATTAAATTGCACGCACTCACATACAACACACAACCCCAATAACACATTTCATCCCCACAGCCCACAGTCATGCGCTCCCTTTGCCTCCACACTCTGCCGAGCGGTCACATTTCCTCCCTTAGCTCTCCTCCCACCTCCCCAGCTCCCCACCTCCCAAACCAACACTCTGTCCACTCAAAATCCACTATCGCAGTTTCCACCCCTCCGCTCGAGGCATGTGCATTCCTCTCCACTCTCTGCCTCTTTGGATCCTCAATGGATGTGCGTTGCGAAATTACACTCCAAAATCTCCCGATTTTTGCCACGCATTTTGCATTGGACTGATGATTAATAAAACCCCTTTTTTACCCTTCATATTTGCAGCTCGCTATTTGCTATTACTTAATTGATGACTCGAAGGGGTCATCATTTTATTTATTACCCAAAGGGTCATGAAATTTTTTAGGGAATTTTATTCAAAATTTAATTATTTAAATTATTTGGAATTTTTTAAATGAAATTTTAATTAAAAATATTTAATAAATTTAATAAATTTACATGTAAAAAAACGAAAATTTACATTTTTAGAGATGTAAATTTTACAATAATTAAAATGTAAACTTAGTATAAGGATAAAGTTGTAAAATTACAATTTTAGAGATTTAAGTTTACATGTAAATTTAGCATATGAAAGAAATTTGCTTTATTTACATGGAAAAATGTAAAATTTACAAATGTAAAATTTTATTCAAAATTTAATTATTTAAATTATTTGGAATTTTTTAAATGAAATTTTAATTAAAAATATTTTTTTGTCCAAAAATTTGCTAGAATTTTAAATAATAAATTAATTTTTTTTGCAATATTAATTTAATAAAAAAATAAAAATTTATAGGCTATTTTATGCAGAATTTTAGAAAGTTTCACGTCAAAATTTTAGTTTGTCAAAAAAAAAATTTTTTTATGAAAAAAAATTATTTTTAGAGCCTAAAAATTTATTAAAATTTTAAATAATAAAAAATTCAACGCTTATAAATTAATTTTTTTTTTGCAATATTATTTTACAAAAAATAAAAATTTATAAGCTATTTTATGCAGAATTTTATAAAGTTTCACGTAAAAATTTTAGTTTGTTATAAAAAAATTTTTTTTTAATAAAAAAAAATTTTTTTTTTAATAAAAAAAAATTTTTAGCGCCACTTTAAGCAGAATTTTATCAAGTTTCAAGTGAATATTTTTGTTTTTTTTAGAAAAAAATTTTTTTTTAAGTCTAAAAATTTATTAAAATTTAAAATAATAAAAATTCGACTTTTAAATGAGTATTTTTAGTAATTCATTTTTTTTTGCAAAATTAATTTACTAAAAAAAAAAAATTCTAAGTCATTTTAAGCAAAATTTTATAAAGTTTCATAGAAAATTTTTTGTTTTCATAAAAAAAATTTTTTTTAGAGCCTAAAAATTCATTAAAATAAAAAATTAGATTTTGAAGATTAATTAAAAAAATTTTTTTTTTTTTAATAAAAAAAAAATTTTCAAGTCATATTTTATGCAGAAATTAATAGAGATTTATGTAAAATTTTTTATTTTAAAAAAAAAAATTTTTTTCAATTTAAAATTCTAATAAAAGTCAATAAAAATTGATAATTTAGAAAATTATGCTTATGGAATTATTTTAAGAATTTTTATTAAAATAAAAAAAAATTTTAGGTGATAATTTACTCAAAATTTAATAGAGTTTCTTTTAAAATTTAAAATTTTCTTAAAAAAAAATTTTTTTTAGTCAAATTATTAGAATTAAAAATAATTAAAAAATTTGATCTTTATTAAATAATTTTTAATTCAACCCCAAAAATTTATAAAAAACCTCTAAAAATAATAAATAATTAATAATCAAAAGTCCGATATTCACTTCAACATAATAATCATAATATATGACATAAAATATAAATGGAAAATTTTCATTAATACTTCGGGATGAAACTAGAGGCCAGTTACCTTTTAAAATTAAATAATATATAAAATCTGATATGATAAAATTTATCCATCTTTTAATAATGAAGCCTTATTAAATATAAATGAATTTAACGCGTGAATAAAAAGACTTATTTTTTTTATTTTATTTATACAAGTTGAAAAAAATTGAGAAGCAAAAAAAAGTTGTAGAAAATATAATAATCCAGTTCTCTGACAGTAAGCTTTAATAAAAGAGAACCAGGGGTTGGATTCCGAGCGGAGTTGTACGAAAGTTCGCGTAAACCAGTTTTCGAGTTACATTCAAACCTCGTTACACAATATATAACATGTAACATATATAATATGGAAGATAAAAGCGGCTTTGTTATATAAAAAAAAAATCTAAAAAAATTATTAATGAAATTTAAAATTTGTTTAATGAAAAGTTCTGAGTTTGGACAGATTTGATCTGATTATTTATTGTTTATTGTGTGTTATAAATAAAAATAATTGAAGTGGTATCGGGTTGTGAATAATAAATGAAATATTGCAAACAAAAGTATACTTTGGATTAAAGTTACAACAGATGAATTTATAACCGCAGGTTCGATGAACGCCTTTCTATTTTCGGTGATTTAATATATTTCGTAAGTGGTTCCTCGCTTAATCGATACAAACCATCGTTCGTATTAAAAATATATATATATATATACATTTGAATTTTAATTTAATATTGTGTCAGAGGAGTGTGCAGATGTAATATAAATATAAGAAAATTTTATTATTATTATTCAAACAAAATTTTTCAAAAAAATAAAATTTTAGTTTATTAAATAATGACTTTTGTTAAATTGCACTGTACTTTCTTACCTATTGACATTTTTAAAGATATAAGCTCATTTTGATGTTACACGCATCAAGAGCTTTCATTTGAGTACCCACATGTATTTTTCATATATTTTACATATATACATATATATAATATATATAAATATATAAAATATATGAAACATTGGTGTGGGTACTCAAATGAAAGGTCTTGATGAGTGTAACATCGGGATGAGCTGATATCATATAAAATGTCAATAATTAAGAAATGACCTTGTATCTCGTGAACTATTGACATTTTTGAAGATATAAGCTCATCCCGATGTTACACTCATCAAGAGCTTTCATTTGAATACCCACATGTATTTTTGATATATTTTTCATATATACATATATATAATATATATATAAATATATAAAATATAGGAAACATTGGTGTGGATACTCAAATCAAAGGTCTTGATGAGTGTAACATCGGGATGAGCTTATATCATAAAAAATGTCAATAATTAAGAAATGACCTTGTATCTCGTGAACTATTGACATTTTTGAAGATATAAGCTCATCCCGATGTTACACTCATCAAGAGCTTTCATTTGAATACCCACATGTATTTTTGATATATTTTTCATATATACATATATATAATATATATATAAATATATAAAATATATGAAACATTAGTGTGGGTACTCAAATCAAAGGTCTTGATGAGTGTAACATCGGGATGAGCTTATATCATAAAAAATGTCAATAATTAAGAAATGACCTTGTATCTCGTGAACTATTGACATTTTTGAAGATATAAGCTCATCCCGATGTTACACTCATCAAAAGCTTTCATTCGAATACCCACATGTATTTTTGATATATTTTTCATATATACATATATATAATATATATAAATATATAAAATATATGAAACATTGGTGTGGGTACTCAAATCAAAGGTCTTGATGAGTGTAACATCGGGATGAGCTTATATCATAAAAAATGTCAATAATTAAGAAATGACCTTGTATCTCGTGAACTATTGACATTTTTGAAGATATAAGCTCATCCCGATATTACACTCATCAAGAGCTTTCATTTGAGTACCCACATGTATTTTTGATATATTTTTCATACATACATATATATAAAATATCTTATATTTATACACATAAATATATGAAAAATCGATGTGTGTACTCAAATGAAAGGTCTTGATGAGTGTAACATCAAGATGAGCTTATTATCTTTAAAAATGTTAATGGTCCACGAGATATTTGTTAAATTGCTCTGTACTTTATTAACTATGGATGTTTTTAA
Source organism: Cotesia glomerata (assembly GCF_020080835.1). Lineage (NCBI taxonomy): Eukaryota > Metazoa > Arthropoda > Insecta > Hymenoptera > Braconidae > Cotesia > Cotesia glomerata. The sequence continues at coordinate 25,813,747 of NC_058164.1, forward strand.
AGATATAAGCTCATCCTGATGTTATACTCATCAAGAGTTTTCATTTGAGTACCTACATGCATTTTTGATATATTTTTCATATATACATATATATTTTTCATGTATACATATAAATATAATATATATAAATATATAAAATATATGAAAAATTGATGTGGGTACTCAAATGAAAGGTCTTGATGAGTGTAGCATCAGGATGAGCTTATATATTTAAAAATGTCAATAGTTCACGAGATACAAGGTCATTTCTTAATTATGTATCTAGAGATAGAGCATTTTCTAATCATATAAATATTTATTTTGAAAAATAATTTTATGATCTACAATACACTAAAATTCATAAATATTTATTATTTTTGTTGTTGTTGTTGTTGTTGTTTTTATTGTTGTTGTTACTATTTATAAAGTTAAGTACAAACCAGAATCCTGGCACTGACCATTAACCACCCAATTCGTAATAGATATTTTTCTCCGTCCCCCTCCTCGTGACAACCGACAATTTGATATTGTTGAAATTGAGGAAAACGCGGTTTTAATTGCACGGTGGTGAAATTTACAACCCTCTATTTCACACTTGATGTTCACACAAACTGACACTAACCTAAGCCAATCCTCGGTGAGGTCATTAACCTCCCCTCATTCAGACCGCGGTTTGTCAAATTTTGACAGTCACTTTATTATTTATTTCGGGAAATCCGCGACATATAATATACTATTTCCACCCTTTGTAATATTTATAGCTCGAATATTTCATCAAAAAAAGAAAATTTTCCTTTTAAACATCCAAAAAACTAGACTAGGAAATTTGGATTAACAAAACGCGTTGCTAAAAATCGTATAGAGCCAAACGTACCAGGTTCGAATCTTCCTTCGATTAATTTTCTCATTTAAAATTTTTATTAGGCATTTTATCAATTATTTCAAAGTAAATATTTATTTTTTCAATTATTAAAGCCAGAAAATAAAAAAATAAATTTTTTTTTCAGCTTAAAAAAATTAAAAAAATTAATTTTGAAAAATAACAAAAAAAAACAAAAATGTGATCTATAAATATATAGAATTTTGCTTTATTAAATAATGAATTTTGTTAAATTGCACTGTGCTTTCTTAAATATTAACGTTTTTAAAGATATAAGCTCATTTTAATGTTACACTCATCAAGAGCTTTCATTTGAGTACCCACATGCATTTTTGTATATTTTTCATATATATACATATATATAACATACATTTTAAAGATATAACCTCATTTCGATGTTAAACTCATCAAGAGCTTTTATTTAAATACCCACTTGCATTTTTGATATATTTTTCATATATACATATATATAATATATATAAATATATAAAATATATGAAAAATTGATGTGGGTATTCAAATGAAAGCCCTTGATGAGTGTAACATCAGGATGAGCTTATATCTTTAAAAATGTCAATATTTCACAAGATATTTGTTAAAATGCTCTGTACTTCCTTAACTATTGACATTTTTAAAGATATAAGCTCACCTTGATGTTACACTAATCAAGAGCTTTCATTTGAATACCCACTTGCATTTTGATATATTTTTCATATATACATATATATATATAAATACATAAAATATATGAAAAATTGATGTGGGTATTCAAATGAAAGCCCTTGATGAGTGTAACATCAGGATGAGCTTATATCTTTAAAAATGTCAATATTTCACAAGATATTTGTTAAAATGCTCTGTACTTCCTTAACTATTGACATTTTTAAAGATATAAGCTCACCCCGATGTTACATTCATCAAGAGCTTTCATTTGAGTATCTACATCAATTTTTCATATATTTTTCATATATATATATATATAAATATATAAAATATATGAAAAATTGATGTGGGTACTCAAATGAAAGCTCTTGATGAGTGTAACATCAGGAAGAGCTTATATCTTAAAAAATATCAATAATTCACAAGATACAAGTTCATTTCTTAATCATGTTAAATTGTACTGTACTCTCTTAAATATTGACATTCATCAAGATATAAGCTCACCTTGATATTACACTCGTCAAGAGCTTTAATTTGAATACCAACATGCATTTTTTATATATTTTTCATATATACATATATATAATATATATAAATATATAAAATATATGAAAAATTGATGTGGGTACTCAAATGAAAGGTCTTGATGAGTGTAATATTAAAATGAGCTCATATCTTTAAAAATGTCAATATTTCACAAGATACAAGGTAATTTTTTAATTATGTACAAATTTTCATTATTCCTCAATAATATAAATAACATTGATTTAAAAATAATTTTTTTAATAAGTTAAAAAAAAATAAATGCACTTTAAATTAATAAAATAATAGAAAAGCTATTATAATATATCGACAGGAGGAAAACAATAAATCCAGAATATATATTTGAAATAATGATGCATAATTATAATTCATTATTAATTTAAGTCTATCGGGAATAGGACAATTAAATATTCAACTGTGTGCGTCCATACAATGTTTAATTAAATGCGTATAATATATTCGGTATTGCAACTGGTATTACTAGCTTGCTGTACTATATGCCAAGTTTGCGCATTCAAATAAAATTTGATGATTTTAAAAAGTTTAGCAACATGTATACAGTAACATGTAGAGAATTGCGGGTGTGTGTGTCTGTGTGTGTGTGTGTGTGTGTGTGTATATGTGTTAAAGAGTGATTTAAATGAAAGAGCGATGCGGTAAAGTGTTTCACGCATGCATGGAAATCATTAAAATAAAATGGCCGATAACAAATGACTGTAAGGTTTATAGAGAAAATGAGGGGAAGCTTCTTTATATATATATATATAAATGTTGTTATGTATAATGAAACTAGCGCTATAGCCGGCCATGTTGGTTCACGTGACCGTCATCCGGGTAACCACGGGTACGCCACGCCCATTTAATGATTTCTACCCCCTGGTGAACATGCATGAGCTCGAATTTACGTACAATTTGGTGGGTGCGTGTGTGTGTGATAAGTGTGCAAGGGGGCGAGTGTGCTCCGGACACTAGACATCGATGTGGTCTCCGAGCCCTCGTTGCCAAGCGTCAGTACAGTCATCATCAGTATTTTATGTTTGTTTTATTTTATAGGCATTTTTTATTTTTTAGTTTTTGCAGACAGACCCAGGGATGTTTTGGGCTTTGTTTGTTTTGTTTGCTTTGTTTGCGACAGAGAGATTTATTTGTTTTTACGGGTGGGAGATGATTTAATGATTTTGGGGGGTGGTTGGTAAAAAAATGATGTTTTTTTTAGAGAAATATTGAAAATAATACTGAAAATATTGAAAGAAAGAAAAAAAAATTTATTTTATTTAATTAAAAGATTTTTTGGAATTAAAATTGAATATTTTTTTTCGTTCAAAAATTTTGAATGATTTTTTTTTGGAGCTAAAATATAATTTTTGAAGCTTCAGAAGAAAAATTGAAAATGATGAAATTTATTCAAAAAAATCATTAAAAAATTATTTTTCCGAGTTTTTTGGAAGAATAATTGAATTTTTAACACAAAAATGGTTACAATAATGTTTTTTTTAGTGAAATATTGAAAAAAAATATTTTATTTAATGAAGAGGAAAATTTTTCAATTAAATTAGATTTATTTAAATTGAAAATTTGAATTTTTTTTTTGTTTAAAGATTTTGAATGATTTTTTTCGAGCTAAAGTATGATTTTTGAAGCTTTAGAAGGAAAATTGAAGATTTAAAATTGAAAATAATGAAATTTATTTTAAAAAGCTTAAAAAAATTGTTTTTGGGAGTTTTTTGTAACAAAAATTGAATTTTTTAAAACTCTTTTTGGATTTTTCTTTAAAAAAGTCGTCAGAAATGATTTTTTTAGGAGTTTTGAGAACAATTTGTCAAAAAATTACTTTTAAAAAGAAATTTAAGAAGCTTTAGAAGAAAAATTAAAGATTGAAAATTGAAAATGATGAAATTTAGTTGAAAAAGTCATTAAAAAATTATTTTTCCGAGTTTTTTGGAAGAATAATTGAATTTTTTGAAAATTATTTTGGAATTTTTATCATAAAACATTGTCAGAAATAATTTTTCTAGAAATTTTGAGAAGAATTTGTCAAAAAATTTACTTTTTAATAGAACTTTTGTTTATTTTTATGAAATTTAATTTTTTTTTAATTAAAAATTAACTATTTAAGGATTTTATAAAGTTTATGATCCAGAAAACAGTCAAAAAATAATTTTTTGAACATTTATACAGTAAAAATAATAAAAAATTGATTTTTTAAGTACAAATTTGTGAAAAAATCTTTGTTATTTAATTTCTTTGATTGAAAATCGACTTTTTTAAAATTGACATGATTATTTTGTCATAAAAATTGCTTGTAAATAATTTAGGAGCTTTTTTTCAAACTTTTCTGACCAATTTTCAAAGCAAAAATTAAGAAACAAAATCCTAGATAAAATTTTTTGAAAAATTCCTCGAAAAAATCTAATTTTTTGACCAAAATTCAGCCTTTTAAGCATTTATTTAGAATTTTTCTTATTAAATAAATTAATAGAATTTTTTAAAGACTTTTCTAAAATTTTCAAAGTTTAAAACTTTTAAATTTGCAAAAAAAATGTATTTTTCCTCTGAAAAATAGCCCAAAAATTTATTTTTTAATAAAAAAATATTTTTTATGTAATTTTTAATTGAAAATTGACTTTTTAAAATCTTCATGATTACTTCGTCATTAAAATTGCTTGTATATAATTTTAGAGTCTTGTTTTTAAACTTTTCTGACCAAATTTGAAGCTTGAAACCTCAAAAATTGCAAAAAAATTTATTTTCCTTCATAAATAATACCAAAAAATTGATTTTTACAATTTATACACTTAAAATTCACATTTAAATAATTTTATCCTAGAAAATTAATTTTAATCACTTTAAAATAAATTTTTAAAGCAAAAATAGAGAAACAAAATTATTGATAAAATTTCCTTAAAAACATTTATTTTTTGAGTTTTATTGACCAAAATTCCGTTTTTTAAGAATTTTTCTTAGAAAATTAATTAACAGAATTTTTTTAAAGACCTTTATAAAATTTTCAAACCTTAAAAATTGCAAAAAAATTTATTTTTAAAATTTTTAAATAAAAAAGGGCATTTAAAATAATTTTATCCTAGAAAATTAATTTTAATCACTTTAAAATAAATTTTCAAAGCAAAAATAGAGAAACAAAATTCTTGATAAAATTTCCTTGAAAAAAATCTATTTTTTTTTAGTTTTATTGACCAAAATTCAGGTTTTTAAGAATTTTTCTTAAAAAATGAATTAACAAAATTTTTTAAAGACTTTTGTAAACTTTTAAAACCTTAAAAATTTATTTCTCTTCATAAATAAAGCCAAAAAATTTATTTTTACAATTATTAAATAAAAAAGCGCATTTAAAATAATTTTATCTGTAAAAATTAATTTAAATCACTTTAAAATAAATTTTCAAAGCAAAAATAGAGAAACAAAATTCTTGATAAAATTTCCTTGAAAAAAATCTATTTTTTTTTAGTTTTATTGACCAAAATTCAGGTTTTTAAGAATTTTTCTTAAAAAATGAATTAACAAAATTTTTTAAAGACTTTTATAAACTTTTAAAACCTTAAAAATTTATTTCTCGTCATAAATAAAGCCAAAAAATTTATTTTTACAATTTTTAAATAAAAAAGCGCATTTAAAATAATTTTATCTGTAAAAATTAATTTAAATCACTTTATAATAAATTTTTAAAGCAAAATCCCCCAAAAAATTGACCTAGCCTCAAAATTTCAATAAAGTCGAAACTTTTGCAAAAATCCTGAAAAAATCAATAAAGTTTTCCAATAAAGCCCAAACTTTTGAAAAATTCTCACGAAATTTGCAAAAAAAAGAAGATCCTGTGACCTGCGATGACCCGTAATGATTTTGGGCGATGAACCTTTGTGCCCAGAGGGAATTTAAAACGGTTGGCCGAAACGTTCCGCATATGCCTCGGTAGCTCGAAGCCTACAGAGCGTTACACCTGCCGAATTTTTCTCCTGCACCCACGCAGTCCAGGTAGTGGGTAGTGAGTGGGTCATCGGCCTCTCAGTCTGAGACTGGCCGTTGAAAATTGCCCCCAGGTTTATAATTAAGCTTCGCACCCTTCCGCAGCCTCGCGATCCGTTGCAACTCACTGGGACTCTTAATCCTGACGAGCGATTGTTGAGAGCCGGAAGTGGGGCACTAGACAACTTGGATAAAGGAAGGGTTGAGTCCTGGATCCAGTTTTGAGGGAATAACTTATTTACAGAGTAGAACGAGATAAAAAGTGAGTAGTAAACACTTGCCATTAAAATTCGGGTCTGGATGCGTGACTAGGCTGCCACAATATAATAACGACGTCATCAACTTTTGGATCGTATAACCTTCCAGCTCCAGCTCCAAGTTCTCTCTTTCTCTTGTTTCTCTGGGGACAACTCTCTCACCACTTAACGGTCTTATTTCGGTGGTGGTCCTTTTTTACAACTCGTAAAGAAACCACCCGATGCTTGGGTCATTAGGCAAGAGGGTGCTTTTACTCACAGACTACTTTTAGTCTTTACTCTTGTCTTTATCTAACTAACTACCCGCCACCCAGCAACGCTAGACCACGTTACGTTAAAGGGTAAAAATTAATGTCTCTGAATGAATTTCACTCGAATTTTTATCATTTTTCTCTCCTTCCTGCTTTCTTACTTTTGAATCTAAAGGGGCTACACTTTTTACACTACCCAGAGATTTTTCATTGTTAACGTCGAGGTTAACGGCTCGAAATCTAAAACGCTGGCGCCGTTAATTACCATGCAATTTATACCACTAAAAATGTATGTTTTGCAGCTTCTTGATCAGCCTTTTTTTGAATTTTAATTTTGTCCTACCCAAAAAATTTTTTTTAGTGTCGAGTTATAAGACCACTAAGTTTCATAATTTTAGCTTAAGCTGTTTAAAAAACGTTTATTTTTTGCAACATAATTTTAGCTTAAGCATAATTGTAGCTTAAGTTGGTTAAAAACCATTTTTTTTTTTGGAAATTTTGTGAATTTTGAATTGTTGACAGCCTAGAACTTCATTTGTGTGCAATTTTTAAGCTACTCCTTCAGTTATGGAGAAAACTAAAATTTTATAGATAAAAAACAAGCTCATTTTTGCTAAATTGTTGAATTCGTCCGTATTCGATGCTATAAAATGAAATATAGTGTTTTTTTTTTCAGAAACTTCTGAAAATTTAGCATTTTTAGGGTCCTATACTTTGAAATAGAACTAATTAGTGACAACCCCTTCAGTTTTTAACAAAACGAACCGCGTTGAGACAAAAAACACGCAGTTTTTTTTACTAAATCAATGAATTCATGCTTTTTTGATGCAATAAAGGTATATATGGTGTTTTTAATGGAATTTCTACGAATTTACAATTTTTTTGATTCTATATCTTTAAGAATAACTAATTACTGACTACTCCTTCAGTTTCAAGTGAAAAAATTTACAGTAAGACTAAAAACAAGCCTAATTTTTGCTAAATTGTTAAATTAGGGCATTTTTTGATGCAATAAAGTTATATATGGTGTTTTTGATAGAATTTCTTTAAATTTCTAATTTTTTTGGTCCTATATCTTTGAAAATAACAAACTCCTGACTATTCCTTCAGTTCCAAGTGAAAGAATTTACATTTACACCAAAAACTAGCCTTATTTTTTCTAAATCATTAAATTAGGGCATTTTTTGATGCAATAAAGTTATATAGGATGTTTTTTATGGAATTTCTTTAAATTTCTAATTTTTTTGGTCTTATATCCTTAATAAAAACTCACTACTGACGACTCCTTCAGTTTTGAGAGAAAAAATTAACGTAAAAACCAAAAACAAGCCTTATTTTTGCTAAATTGGCGAATTCATGCATTTTTGGCTAGAATAAAGTTATATGGGGTGTTTTTTATGGAATTTCTTTAAATTTCTAATTTTTTTGATTCTATATCTCGAAGAATAACTAATTACTGACCACTCCTTCAGTTTCAAGTGAAAAAATTCATATTAAGACCAAAAACGAGTCATATTTATCAAAGCTATTGAACTTATGATTCCCATCATGAAATCCGGGTTGTCAGCATTCTCAAGCACGATTTAATTAACTTTTACCAAAGCATGATAATCGATAAGAATCCCGTGAGTTGATCAAGAAAAAGCGGGCACTTGGTATTAAGAATCGGCGTTACAAGATGAAAGCGTCATCGGCTTAGCCTAGATCAGCTTAATTTCTGGTTTCTCATAACAAGATACTGAGCAAGCTGTACTGAGATAGATACAAGCAACTTTGTACGTAGGTAGAGCGTAACGTAACACATAACTGCACCTCCTTGATGTACACATGCGTTTAATAAGAGGTACAGAAAAAAAAAAGGAACAAAACTCTGGGCTCGGATACCGTATGGCGGTTAACACCCACGCAAACCCTTTTTCAAGCCCCTGTCATTTGTTTTATTTAAACTCATCGTCGTTTTAAATGTGCCAACAAAGTACGGAGCTAGCTAGTACTTATACTATTATATCCAATATGCAATGTACTTGAGGTTATATATATATATATACTAGATGTAAATCTATATCTTAGTTTATGGGGCCGATGTGCAAGCTGTTTGCCGGCCATACCAGTCCCAGTCCCAGTCGGACATACATCGTCGACATGCTTGGATTACTACCTCGATAAAATAACCCTGTGTATTAAATCATCGCGACATTCAAAGCCGATCTTGCGCAATCGATCTTTTGAGAAAGAAAATAAAATTTTTTTTTTGTCTAATATATGCAAATATTTTTTTTAAATAATAATAATAATAATCATCTATATTACTAAGAAAATAAGCAAAATTTTGTGGTGTATTTATATGATAAAATGGGTTTTTATTAAATTATCTCTGCAGAATTAAGAAGTGACCTTGTATCTTGTGAAATATTGACATTTTTAAAGATATAAGCTCATCCCGATGTTATACTCATTAAGACCTTTCATTTGAGTACCCATATCAATTTTTCATATATTTTTCATATATACATATATATAATATATATAAATATATAAAATATATGAAAAATTGATGTGGGCACTCAAATGAAAGCTTTTGATGAGTATAACATCAGGATGAGTTTATATCTTTATAAATTTCAATATTTAAGAAAGTACAGGGCATTTTAACAAATATTTTGTGAACTATTGACATTTCTAAAGATATAAGCTCATCCCGATGTTATACTCATCAAGACCTTTCATACGAGTACCCACATCAATTTTTGATATATTTTTCATATATACATATATATAATATATATAAATATATAAAATATATGAAAAATTGATGTGGGTACTCAAATGAAAGCTTTTGATGAGTATAACATCAGGATGAGTTTATATCTTTATAAATTTCAATATTTAAGAAAGTACAGGGCATTTTAACAAATATTTTGTGAACTATTGACATTTCTAAAGATATAAGCTCATCCCGATGTTATACTCATTAAGACCTTTCATTTGAGTACCCACATCAATTTTTCATATATTTTATATATATATTATATATATGTATATATGAGAAGTATATAAAAAATGCATGTGGGTACTTAAATAAAAGCTTTTGATGAGTGTAACATCAAGATGAGCTTATATCTTTGGAATATGTATTATATATATGTATATTTGAAAAATTGATGTGGATACTCAAATGAAAGCTCTTAATTAGTGTAACATCGGGATGAGCTTATATTTTTAAAATTGTTTTGCTTTTTGAATAACAATAATAATAATAATAATAATAATAATAATAATAATAATAATAATAATAATAATCAAATTTCTTTAAATTGTGATACAAAAAATGAAAATATTAATTAAATTCAATTTTTTAGTCAAAAAAAAAAAAAAAATTTTGTTTTTCGTATAAAATATAAAAAATGAAAAAAAAAATAACAATGTAATTTATTTAACTGAGTAAATAAATTCTTTGAAACGATAATTGCAATGAGAATGTCAATTTATATTTTTTATTATTTTTATCTATTTATTTTAAAATCTTCATGCAAGTGTTATCTTATCAATCGGTTGATATAATAGCACATAACATTGCGTCTTCTTTGCAATGCTTCAAACTAAAATATTTTTAAAGAATAAAATTACACAATTTTTATATTAAAAAAAAAAATCAATTTTTTTATTGCTCATCAAAACCATAAAAGGCAAAGCTTAAAAGAAATTATTAAGATACTCGACTATAAACTTCGGATGAGTATGTACGTATGATATTAATCTTTGACAAAGTCTGTCATTATTTGTCCGACACCTGTAATTTATTCCAAGCAAACGTCTTTTATAAACACCGATAAGTACCGATACTTATTATAACTACTTATAATATAATTAATAATTAATAATATACTGTAACAAAAAATAACACTGAGTGTTACTTAATTAATAATAATAAATGATAAATCATAACCGATAAAATAATAATAACCCGTTTAATAGGACGTCATTGGATCAAGATTGCAAACAAAAATAATAAATGACTGTTCGATTGATAATGAGTCAAGGCTACGGCTTTAGATGATAAACTTAAATTTATAAAACAACTATTATTCAAAGTCGATTCTTTTATTAAAAAAAAAAAATGTCAGTAATTAAGAAATTACCTTGTATCTTCTGAAGTATTGACATTTTTAAAGATATAAGCTCATCCCGATGTCACACTCATCAAGACCTTTCATTTGAGTACCCACATCAATTTTTCATATATTTTATATATTTATATATATTATATATATGTATATATGAAAAATATATCAAAAATGCATGTGGGTACTCAAATGAAAGCTCTTGATGAGTGTAACATCGAAGTGAGCTTATATTTTCAAAATATATATTATGTATATGTAATAAATGAAAAATATATCAAAAATGTCAATAATTAAGAAATTACTTTGTATTTCATGAACTATTGACATTTTTAAGAATATAAACTCATTCTGATGTTACACTCATCAAGACCTTTCATTTGAGTCCACACATCAATTTTTCATATATTTTATATATTTATATATATTATGTATATGTATATATGAAAAATATATGAAAAATGCATGGGGGTACTCAAATGAAAGCTCTTGATGAGTGTAACATCGGAGTGAGCTTATATTTTGGAAAATGTCAATAATTAAGAAATTACTTTGTATTTCATGAACTATTGACATTTTTAGAGATATAAGCTCATCTCGATGATATACTCATCAAGACCTTTCGTTTGAGTACCCAGATCAATTTTTCATATATTTTATACATTTATATATGTATATATATATATATATATATATATATATGTATATATATATATATATATATATATATATATATATATATAAGTATATATATATATTTATATATGAAAAATATATAAAAAAAGCATGTTAAATTTATAAAACAACTATTATTTAAAGTCGATTCTTTCATTAAAAAAAAAAAAAGTCTTTTCTACCCTCGAAAAAAAATCCCCCGCAATTATTGAAGGGTTAATTTCTATAGTGAGTAATCATGCCCACGCTTCTATTATAATTTTTTTTCCCCCTTTTTTTTACCAAAATGAAAAATCGGTTGATTGTTTTCTTATAACAGTAATTTAAAAAATTTTTAAGGGTTGTAATTATCATGTATTATAATTTATGTATTTATAATGTACATAATACAGTTGCGTCGGATGACTTCCTGCGAGTTTAGTTTGAATAAAATATTTGGACAACAATTAATTACGGTTATTATTACCTTTTTTTGGTGACCCACTAAACCCGGAAGCGATTTATAAATTCAATTAGATATAGTCGTGTATATTAAGTATGCTTAGTATTGTGGTCTAGAGAGACTCTATGTATAATAAAAAAGGGTTGTGGATGTTAAATATGGGTTGTAGTAAGAGAAAACTTGTATAATATTCTTTAAGCATGCTCTATTTTTTACTATTATTTTTATAACAATAAATTTAAGTGGAATTATTTTTAATTAATTGTATGCAAAGTAAAGTATTTATTTATTCAAAAAAAATTTTTTTTAATTTTTTTATTACTAATAAAATCGTTTTTTTTTTTAGAGATATTTAGTGTCATTGCAAAGATCTTGAATTTTTGTGCTCTATTTCTAGATATGACCTTCTATTGACATTTTTCAAGATATAAGCTCATCCTGATGTTACACTCATCAAGAGCTTTCATTTGAGTACCCACATCAATTTTTCATATATTTATATATTTTATATATATTATATATATGAATATATGAAAAATATATCAAAAATGCATGTGGATACTCAAATGAAAGCTCTTAATTAGTGTAACATCGGGATGAGCTTATATCTTTAAAAATGTTAATAGTTAAGAAAGTACAGTGCAATTTAACAAATATCTTGTAAACAATTGATATTTTTAAATATATAAGCTCACCCTGACATTGCACTCATCGAGACCTTTCATTTGACTACCCACATCAATTTTTCATATATTTTTATATTTTATATATATTATATATATGTATATATGAAAAATATATCAAAAATGCATGTGGGTACTCAAATTAAAGCTCTTGATGAGTGTAACATCAGGATGAGCTAACATCTTTAAAAATGTCAAAATTTAAGAAAGTGCAGTGCAATTTAACATAATTAAGAAATGACCTTGTATTTTGTCAATTATTAACAATTTTAAAGATATAAGCTCACCCTGACATTACACTCCTCAAGACCTTTCATTTAAGTAGCCACATCAATTTTTCATATATTTATATATTTTATATATATATTATATATATGTATATATGAAAAATATATCAAAAATCGATGTGGGTACTCAAATGAAAGCTCTTGATGAGTGTAACATCAGGATGAGCTTATATCTTTAAAAATGTCAGTAATTACGAAATGACCTTATATCTTGTGAACTTGACATTTTTAAAGATATAAGCTCACCCTGACATTGCACTCATCGAGAGCTTTCATTTGACTACCCACATCAATTTTTCATATATTTATATATTTTATGTATATTATATATATGTATAAATGAAAAATATATAAAAAATGCATGTGGGTACTCAAATGAAAGCTCTTGATGAGTGTAATCACAAGATGAGCTTATATCTTTAAAAATGTCAATATTTAAGAAAGTACAGTGCAATTTAATAAAATTCATTATTTGATAAGGCAAAATTTTATTCATTTTTATTTTAAAAAATTTTAATTAAAATAAAAAATATAAATCCTTAAGAAGCTTGTAAATATTAAAAATAATAATATTTCTCGAAAATAAAACATTTATTTTGCAAACTAAATAATTAAAGAATCCTTTATGCATCAAAAGTGTGACAGTCTGTCTCTCAGTATTTCCACTTTGTTAAATCTTTAATTCGAGGCATTTGTGATGAAAAAGGATTTTAAATATAAAAACTCGAGTAGCTGGGACATTTAGCTTTGATTTTTCTTGAGACGTCTGAGTGGATATTCCGTCCCATGAATTTGTAAACGGGTAAAATTACTGATTTTTAAGTGGAACTGAGCACTTTTCATTCTCTATTTTATTTTTTTTTTTTTTTAAGATTAAATTCAAGTTTGAATAATTTTTTTTTTTATTTTTACAAACTTAAAACCCGAAAAATAACGTGTGATGTTTTGTAATAAAAATAAAGAGATATCGATTAAGTGTAATGACTAGAAAGGGTTGTCTTCTGAAAGAGAAGTAAAATAAAAATTGTCGCGTTAAATATTTATGGAAAATAGGCATAAATATTGTAGAAAGGGCGAGGAATACATAATGACGTGATAAAAAGTTAAAAATAAATGACAGCCATCATCGCAACTACAGCAATTATTACCGAGCAAGAAGTGAACCCTCCGAATCTTGGCAACCCTTTTCGCTTCTTCTTCTTTTTTCTTTTTTATTATTTTTATTTTTTTTTTAAGAGAGTACTCATACTTTTTCTTTATTACGCGGCTCTTTAAAAAATGGTCACGTTCCGCCGGGAAATTGACCGGACAATTTTAAAGCCCCGCCATTAATACCGATAAAAATCCTCGTTAATTTAAATTAACTTGTTTTATAAAATATATTGTGGTTAGTATTGCACACCTCAATATGTAGAATTTTAATATTTAAAAATTTTTTTTAAATAAAAATTCAAATTTCTAAATAATTAATAGTGAATTTTGTTAAATTGCACTGTACTTTTTTCACTATTGACATTTTTAAAGATATAAGCTCATCCTGATGTTACACTCGTCAAGACCTTTCCTTTGAGTACCCACATCAATTTTTCATATATTTGATATATTTATATATATGTATATATGAAAAATATATCAAAAATGCATGTACACGGAAAGAACAAAATGACACTGGATATCATCTTAGATTATACTGAGTGAAAAAAAATTTTCAGATAGTAGCTAGTATAATCCAGATTATAATGAGTATAATCTAGATTACAAAAGGTATAATCCAGATATCACGCAGTATAATCTGGATTTTTTTAGTTACTATCTGAAATTTTTTTTCACCACAGATATTACTGAGTATAATCTGAGATAGTTTCCAGCGTCATCTTGGTCTTTCCGTGTAGATACTCAAATGAAAGCTCTTAAAGAGTGTAATATCAAGATGAGCTTATATCCTAGAAAATGTCAATAATTAAGAAATTACCTTGTATCTTGTGCTACAGACATTTTTAAAGATAAAAGCTCATCCCGATGTTACAATCATCAAGACCTTTCATTTAAGTACCCACATCAATTTTTCATATATTTCATATATTTATATATATTATATATATGTAAATATGAAAAATATATCAAAAATGCATGTGGGTACTCAAAAGAAAGGTCTTGACGAGTGTAACATCAAAATGAGCTTATATTTTCAAAATATATATTATATATATGTAAATATGAAAAATATATCAAAAATGCATGTGGGTACTCAAAGGAAAGGTCTTGACGAGTGTAACATCAGATTGAGCTTATATCTTTAAAAATGTCAATAGTTCACAAGATATAAGGTAATTTCTTAATGATTGACATTTTTTAAGATATAAACTCATCTCGATGTTACACTCATCAAGATCTTTCATTTGAGTACCCACTTGTATTTTTGATATATTTTTCATATATACATATATATAAATATATCAAATATATGAAAAATTGATGTGGGTACTTAAATGAAAGGTCTTGATGAGTGTAACATCAGGATGAGCTTATATCTTTAAAAATGTCAATAGTTCACGAGATACAAGGTCATTTCTTTAATATCTTTAAATATTTATTATTAAATACATTTTTAATATTATTTTATAATTGTTAATTTTTTAAATAAAAAATTTAATATTTTTTTTTTAAATTACAAAAACTTTTTTTCAAAAAAATTTGCTTCTCTCTCCCTAGTGCAGAATATTGGCCAAAACGCGATTAGAGGACAGGAATTACCTCGGGATTAGATTTTATTACTAAAATTGAATTTCGGTTATAGAGAATATATATATAATCGAAGCCTGGAGCATAAACATGTCCCCTTCCGGTTGTCCAATTTCCGAGCGTGTACAATGGACACAGCTCCCACTCTAAAACAAATCGCCCGAGTGCAATAAAGACACCCCGAACTGAACGCCGAACGTAGAACGGGCTAACGTTGAGAGTTTGCGTCGTCAGTGCGTATGCGCACGTTCTATTATTGACCGGCGTATTTTCCCCGATTAAAAAATTCCCGCGGTTTTTTTCGCGCCACCGATATTTAACCAAGTGTTGTAGGTGGTGGGGACGCGGTCCTATTGGTTAATCAGGCCGCGCATGCCCCACCATTTTAAATCCACGAGGGGTTAACCCGACGATTATTTGTCGGCTGGCCATTATTGAACACTATCGATAATATATATTGCATCTATATTTATTCCGAAAAATTTTGGAAATATTTTATTGAATTATTTTGGTAAGAAGCATTATTAAAATATCTTCAAAATTACCCCGGGAATTTTTTCACAATGAAATAAAATTTTTTGTTATGTTTATACTTTTTTTTTAATTTGCTTTTTTTTCATTAAAGACCTTCATAAGTAATACTTATAACTATAAATTTTTTTTTTAGTTTTGATAATTTTAATTAATGATGTTCCCAAAATAATTGTAAATTTCGTAATCGATTATTTAAAAAAGTTATTAGATTTTTAACATACAACCTTAAGGCAGGTCAATGTCAAATATTGACATTTTTGAAGATATAAGCTCATCCCGATGTTACACTCATCGAGACCTTTCATTTAAGTACCCACATCAATTTTTCATATATTTCATATATTTATATATTATATATATGAATATATAAAAAATATATAAAAAATGCATGTGGGTACTCAAATGAAAGCTCTTGATGAGTCTAACATCGGGATGAGCTTATATCTGCAAAAGTGTCAATAATTAAGAAATGACCTTGTATCTTGAGAATTATTGACATTTTTAAAGATATAAGCTCATCCCGATGTTACACTCATCTAGACCTTTCATTTAAGTACCCACATCAATTTTTCATATATTTCATATATTTATATATATTATATATATATATGTTTATATGAAAAATATATAAAAAATGCATTTGGGTACTCTAATGAAAGCTCTTGATGAGTCTAACATCAGGATGAGCTTATATCTTTGAAATTGTCAATATTTAAGAAAGTACAGTGCAATTTAACAAATATCTTGTGAACTATTGATATTTTTAAAGATATAAGCTCATTCCGATGTTACACTCATCAAGACCTTTCATTTAAGTACCCACATCAATTTTTTATATATTTATATATATTATATATATGTATATATGAAAAATATATCAAAAATACATGTGGGTACTCAAATGAAAGTTCTTGATGAGTGTAACATCAGGATGAGCTTATATCTTTAAAATTGTCAATATTTAAGAAAGTACAGTGCAATTTAACAAATATCTCGTGAACTATTGATATTTTTAAAGATATAAACTCATTCCGATGCTACACTCATCAAGACCTTTCATTTGAGTACCCACATCAATTTTTTATATATTTATATATATTATATATATGTATATATGAAAAATATATCAAAAATGCATGTGGGTACTCAAATGAAAGTTCTTGATGAGTGTAACATCGGGATGAGCTTATATCTTTAAAAATGTTAATAGTTAAGAAAGTACAGTGCAATTTAACAAATATCTTGTGAACTATTGATATTTTTAAAGATATAAGCTCATTCCGATGTTACACTCATCGAGACCTTTCATTTGAGTACCCACATCAATTTTTTATATATTTATATATATTATATATATGTATATATGAGAAATATATCAAAAATGAATGTGGGTACTCAAATGGAAGCTCTTGATGAGTGTAAGATCGGGATGAGCTTATATCTTTAAAAACGTCAATATTTAAGTAAGTACAGTTTAATCTAACAAAATTCATTATTTAATAATGGAAAATTTAAAGTTTTGTATGATTGCTTAAAATACCATGATATATAATTTTTTAAAAAATAACTTGATTAATGCAGTTTATATAATTTATCTTTACTTTAAAATAAATTTTGATTAAATTGAATAATTAAATGTCCAACTGTGGACATTTAACTGTCAATAACTAATCAAATATAAATACTATTTAGTCTACATGTTAATTATATTTTCCGAAAATCCAATATCCACGTGTCATGTAAATTAACGTCACGAATATTTTATTAACTTTGGTTTTAATCGAATTAAAATACTCGATTATTACACGCTTTTTCAATAAAAAAATGTTTAGCTTGTAGGACATAAGACAAGGTCAGACGACGCGACATGCGTTACATCGATCGTTGCTACAGTTGTCCAATGATTACCTGTTTTCCAGTATTATTGTCCGAACTATATATATATATATATATATATAATACATTGTGAGTTTGATGATAGGGTTAAGTCTGTAATTCATGCTTATAATCAATTCATAAGTTTGTATACTAAAGAAAGTTTCAAGGTAAATATTTACGGGTAATAAAAACAAATTTGCGATAAGTATTGTAAGATCCTTAACTAAGTATTTTGATTTTTAATAAAAAAAAAATTTGAGTTTTAATTTGTGACATCTTGAACTTTGATCTAAAATTCTGGCTAAAGGGTTGTAGATAAAAAAATAGACTTAGAATTTTTTTGTAGCAAATAAAATTTCCTATAAAAAATGTCGAATGATTTTTAAATATTTTGAATATTTATTCCAAAATTTTGAGTTTTAATTTTCATAAAAAGCACGATTTTTTTTATCAGGATTGATATCTTAAACTTTGACCTGAAATTCTGACTAAAGGGATAGAGATATGAACAAAATTGATGACCTTATCGATAGGAAATTAAATTTCCTATAAAAAAGGTCTCTTGTGATTTTTTTGTCTTGGATATTTCAGCCAGAAATGGATTATCAACATAATAGGTGACTTAAAAAGCAACAAAATAAATATTATTATTTTCTTCGAAGGTATTTTTATATTTTCTGCAATTTCCGGGATATAAATCAATCTTACAAGCTAGACTTGGAATTTTAGGATTAGCAAAAAAAAAATTAAAATCGTCTACGTTATATGACATACTTAATGTCCGACTGTAAATGCCGACGAATTTAAAAATTTATTTTTAACAATTACGCACGTTTGTATTATACACTAAGATTTTCTTAGCCTTTTTTTCGTTATTTTTACGCGGTGATATTTTCCTAGTAGCTGATCTATGATTAGAAAATGCTCCGAATGACGTCTGAAAATTGCGCTTTAAGATTACAAAGGAAAAAAAAATTATTCACAATCGATTTAACAGTAGCTCGGTAACCTCTTGACCAATTAAATTTTTTTCTTTACTCAAGTCAAATCTATCATAGGATTCCGATGGGCAGAATGCTAAAAATTGGCATTTGTGACTGGATATTTAAGCCAGAAATGAAGATAATGATGACTTAAAAGCAACAAAATAAAATAATAACTAAGAATAATTGAAGATAAACTAAACTTACCGGTATGTAAGCGTGTATGTTGTTGTACATGACTAAGTTGTTTGAACCTTCGATCACAGTAACTACATTTGTAAGGTTTCTCACCAGTATGGACTCTTATATGTTGTACTAGCTGATGATTACTTGAGAATGATTTAAGACATTGTTGACACTGGTGTGGTTTAACTTCATTGCCGGTTATCATGCCGCCTGGTCCAACGCCGACTCCTAGCCCAGCAAGACCGCCGGGAACTCCGCCTGGTCTGCCAAGTCCGCCTGGACCGAGATCCCGAGCGTGCATTGCACTCTGCATTGCGCTCTTGTGCATGAAGATCTGCGAGAAGAACTGTTAGGGTTAGTTGGTATGCTGAACTTACTGGTTAACCAACGGGCACCGATTGAACCATCAATTTACGTTTTTATAGGCGTACAAGCCAAAAAAAAAATTTATTTTTTGGTTGAAAAAAATTTTTTTTTTAATTTGTTTCAAAAAAGCCATTTTTAAAAATTAATTGTTAATTATTATGACCTTAGAGGGTGCTTAAGACCTCAAAGAAAAGGACCTTGAGGTTTTTTTTAATTAATATTAATTACAAAAAAAGTTTTCTTTGTTAGGTAATTTCAAGGTCACCAAAAAATTTTTTTATAAGCTTAAAAGCCCATAAAAACATTTTTTTTGGGTAAAAAAAAGGCATTTTTAAAAATTAATTGTTAATAATTATGACTTTAGAGGGTGCTTAAGACCTCAAAGAAAAAGACCTTGAGATTTTTTTTAATAAATATTAATTACAGAAAAAGTTTTCTTTGTTAGGTAATTTCTAGGTCACCAAAAAAATAACTTGATGATCCAATAAACGGGTTTTTCGGGTAAATAACCGCTTGGCTCAAATGTTACAGCTAAAGTACGTGAAATAAAGGGTTGGATTATCGAGTAATGAATTAATTATACACAAAAAACCGGAAGTGGATGTTAAAAAAATATCTGACTAGGGCACAGGTGTTTTCGCCCACTCATTCCGCTTACAAAAGGGTTTAAAAAGTTTTGCTGGAGTGGAGTAGCGCGTCTACTCTTAAAAACCAGACGGAATTAAAAGAAATGCCGAGGAAAGAATTTTATTAAAATATGTTAAAACTGTAATTAAAATCGTCGAAACCTGAAAACTTTTGTATAAGAATCTTTAGCTTCTTTTTTTTTTCCTTTTTTAAAAAAAAGCGCATCAATTGTCACTAAGAGATTCCCACCCAAGTTTTACAAATTTTCTCAGCTTACCACCGTTTTTTAATAATAAAAAATCTTAATAAAGGGTTGATCGGCGACATTGGGCAATTTAAATCCGCGTGGGACCCAAGACAGATAAATCTGATTTCAAGGTTGATGAATTACAAAAAGAATATTTTCTTTAATTATTCCCCTTTTTTTTTATTCGACTAAAAAAGAAGGAAAGGATTTATCTCGCGTTCTGGCCATTAATCATCCCCGGCTATCTTTTGGTATTTTTACAGATTCTTTAAATGAACCCGTTATCAAGTAATATAAAATACATTACTTAGGCCCTTAGCATTTCTACTTTCACCCTTTTACTTTGGATCTCTCGCTAGGGATCGTTTGAGGCTCCTGTCTACTGTCGTAGAATGCAGAACTGGCTCGTCTAACAAAACAAAGCTGTCCTGTCTCACCTGCTTGCCATATGCCCGAAGGAAAGTTGAAAAGGAAACACCAACAACAATCATCTATACACATTACCTACTCTTACTCGCTCATATGCGGAGGTACAATGTACGATATACAACACATACGTGACATACTGCATCCACCTACGCGCTGGGTGGACGCCAAAGTTTAAGTACTTGGCATATGTTCTCTGGACAGTGCACGTAAAGGCACTTCTATTTACTGGCTCTGTGTCATTGCCCTAGTTCAATAAGCTATTGTTTTTTGGTGGAGGCTATCAATTTTTTGATCAGGGTTGAAGCAGTCCATCAGAATTCTATCAAGTCATCAGAAGGACATGCTAAACCATTTAACTGATCAATTTTAGGGATAAAATTCCGGATAGTTGCTTGTTGATCATCAAAAATTGATCCGATTCTATGAATTTTTGGTTTTTGATCAAGTTTTGATATTTATGTTGAAGGAATTCATAAGAATTCTATAAAATTATCATAAGGATGATCTAAACTATGTAACTGATCAATTATAGAGACAAAGTCCTAATTGGTGCTATATTATCACAAAAACTAGATCAGAAATGAAGAATTCATGACTTTTGATCAAATTTTGTGGATTTAGTTGAAGAAATCCATCAAAATCATCAAAAAAACAGGTTCATCCACGTTACTAATCAATTTTAGAGACTAAATTCTGGATAGTTGCTTATTGATCATCAAAACTTGATCAGATTCTATGAATTTTTGGTTTTTGATCAAATTTTAGTGACTAGGTTGAAGGAATCCATCAGAACTCTATCAAATCATCAGAAGGGCAAGCTAAAGTATGTTACTGATCAATTATAGAGATAATATCCTAGTTGTTTGCTTATTTATGATCAAAATTTGATCAGAATCCATGTATTTTTGGTCATTGATCAAGTTTTAGTGTTTAGGTTGAAAAAATCCATCAAAATTCTATCAAATTATCCGAAGGACATGCTTAATCATTTTACTGATCAATATTAGTGATGAAATGATGGTTGGTTGCTTATTGATCATCAAAACCTGATTAGATTCTATAAATTTTTGGTTTTTGACCAAGGTTTAGTGTTCAGGTTGAAGAAATCCTTTAAAATTCTATCAAATCATTATATGAATGAGGTAAAGTATGTTAATGACCAATAACAGAGGCAAAATCCTAGTTGGTTACTTAGTTATCATCAAAACTTGATCAGATTCTATGAATTCTTGGTTTTTGATCAAGTTTTAGTATCAAAGTTGAAGCAATCCATCAGAATTCTATCAAATCATCAGAAGAAGTATCTAAATTACGTTACTGATCAATTTCAGGGACAAAATTCTGGATAGTTGCTTATTAATCATCAAAACCCAATCAGAATCCATGAATTTTTGGTTTTTGATCAAGTTTTAGTGTTTAGGTTGAAAAAATCCATCAAAATTCTATCAAATCATCAAAAAGACCTGCTAAATCATAGCATTGATCAATTTTAGGGATAAAATTCTGGATAGCTGCTTATTAATCATCAAAACCTGATTAGAATCGATGAATTTTTCGTTTTTTATCAAGTGTCGTTGTTAAGATTGAAGGACTCCATCAAAAATCCAACAAATTATCAAAAGGACATGCTAAACCATGTAATTGATCAATTTTAGTGGCAAAATCCTAGTTGGTTGCTTATTGGCCATCAAAACCTTGACCAAAATTAATGAATTTTTGGTTTTTGATCAAATTTTAGTGTCTAACTTGAAGGAATCCACCAAAATCTTATAAAATCATCAAAAAGATATGCTAAACTATATTTCTGATCAATTATAGAGACAAAATTCTATTTGGCAAATATTATCACAAAAACTTGATCATAATGAAAGAATTCATGATTTTTGATCAAATTTTATGGATAAAGTTGAAGGTATCCACTAAAATCATGTTAAATCATCAAAAAAACAGGTTCAACCATGTTACTGATCAGTTTTAGGAATAAAACTCTGGATAATTGCTATTTAACCCTAAAAACCAAAAATTCATGATGCATCTCAATAGTTTGATGTTCCATTAACAATCTTTCAATCCCATCCATATATGCCCCTCAAAATCCTGCTTGCTGATCAACCTCACCCCCCCCCTTCAAGCCTCCCTATTGTGACCCTATCATCACTTCAGCGCAACTTTACCTGGTTTTGAATCCGCTGCTGATAAATCGGTGAGTAAGGAGACTCGTACGCGCCATTCCTAGGCGAGACATGGTGCTGGTACTCATGATGCTGCTCATGATTGTGATTCTGGGGATAGTTCTCAGAGTTTTGCGTGTTAGACACCACCGAAACGGGAGACAAAAGAACCCCGCTGCTCGGTGGCGTCCAACGTGGTTCGACGCTTTCATGACTGTCACCAGCAGCGTTACCACCTTCACCACCACCACCACCACCGTACATCTTGAGATAACCAAGTTACGCAACACTCACATTATTTCGTCACTTCACCAAATTGGGGACCAATTGCTTGCCAGTTTATCAATCAGGGATGCAAAATCAGTTCCAACACTCTTGATAGCCTGACTCTTGGAAAAATAAGCCTTTTTTACGTTAACATAACTGCGGAAAAAAAGCAACTGCCTATTATACCAGGCGCCATACGCTTTCCAACCGACAAGAATATGACTGAGGGGGGATATCAAGTTTTCTTGTGTCTAGTATTGTAGTATTGTAGACGTTGCGTTGAGGAGGGCGAGCGCAGAGGAAAAAAATATCGCTAGGATTGTAGGGGAGAAGTGATGAAGGGTGAGACGACATTCGTGTTTTATTTCATATTTATATATACCAAGCTGCTACGACCAGCTAGATAACGATTCATCCTAACAAAAAATTGTTATCGATTGAAACAACATTATTCTTAAGTGGGATTTTTCTACCAATCCCAGTGATGCTTTCAATCTGGCGAATCACAAAGCTTCTTTTTTTCTGCAATCCATTGCAAGTCATTTTTTTTTATAATTAAAAAAATTTTTTTTCCTGCTATTTTTTGCAATTTTAGTATTTTGCATAGAAAATCTTCAAAATTTGGCCGTAGAAAATTTTTTAAGAGAAATTTTGAAGGAAAAATTCGAATATTTAAAAAAAAGTTTTTTTCCGTTTTTCGTATTTAGCTCTAAAATTCCTATAAATTTCCGTTATACTTCTAATTTAATCAATCCTTTCGCTTCATTTTAGATACAATACATTAAAATTTACTTTTTTTCACTAAAAATTAGCCCGTAGAATTTTATTTTTTTGATTAAAATTATAGAGGGGAGGTGTGACGAAAAAAAAAATTTTTTTTTGCTGCTATCTTTTACAATTTTATACTTTTTCATAAAAAATCTTCAAAATTAGTCCATAAAAATTTTTCTAAGAGAAATTTTGAAGGAAAAATTAGAGAATTAAAAAAAAAGTTTTTTCTCGTTTTCTATATTTAGTTATAAAATCGCTATAAATTTCAGCAAAAATTTTAATTTAGCCTATCTCATCACTGCATTTTTTATGCAATTCATTGTCTTTTATTAAAAATAATTAAAATTGATCCGTTAAATTTTTTATAATTAAAATTTTGAACCAAAAGTGTGATAAATAAAAAAAAAATTTTTTTTTGCCATATTTTGCAATTTTCATGTTTTTCATAAAAAATATTCAAAATTTGTCTATAATTATTTTTCTAAGCCAAATTTTGAAGGAAAAAATCGATTATTAAAAAAAAATTTTTTTTTCGTTTTCTGTATTTAGTTTTAAAATTGCCATAAATTTCATCGATATTTTTAATTTAACCAATCTTACTGCTTTATTTTAGATATAATACATTAAAATTCACTTTTTTTAATTAAAAATTAGTCTGTAGAGATTTTTTTTCAATTAAAATTATAGAGGGGAGGTATAGCGAAAAAAAAAAAAATTTTTTTTTCGGCATTTTTTTGCAATTTTATTATTATTGATAAAAAATATTCAAAATTTGTCTATAATTATTTTTCTAAGCCAAATTTTGAAAGAAAAAATCGATTATTAAAAAAAAATTTTTTTTCCGTTTTCTATATTTAGTTTTAAAATTGCCTTAAATTTCATCGATTATTTCAATTTAACCAATCCTGTTGCTTCATTTTAGATTCAATACATTAAAATTCATTCTTTCTTATAAAAAATTAGTCCCTAGAATTTTTTTTTCAATTAAAATTTTAAAGGGGGAGGTGTAACGACAAAAAATTTTTTTCCCGCCTTTTTTCGCAATTTTATTTTTGTTGGCAAAAAAAGGGAAAATAAGTACCTAGAATATTTTTCTAATGACAATTTTAAAGGGGAAGTGTGATGATGTAAGAAAAATGTTTTTTCCGTATAATTGTAAAGTGGCTTTGCAAAAAACTAGGCGTAGTTATTTTTTATCTATTCTGAGCGATGGTTGCTGTTATCAGAACGCGTCACGATAAGCCGCGATCTAACAATCTCTCGGATGACTTTATTTGCCCCCGCTATAAATTGCAAAGCTGTCCAAACATAGTAAGGAAATGAATCCTTGGAAAAAAAGTTAAAAAGAGAAGGGAGTTTTTCTTTGTCTGGGAAAAAATAAATTCTGTGCCTGAAAATAATCATGTGTGGAGTTAAATAAAGAAAGAGAGAAAAATTGCGGGGATATAATAAAATAAGAAGAAAGATCTTACAGGCCTTGGCTGCAGTTGTCAGGCTGCGTTGCCAAGTCTCATTTGTTTATCGCTAAAACGTTCAGCGGGTGTATATGAGCTTCTTCTCCCTCCTTACAATTCTTATTCTTATTCTTATTCAACATATTTTTATTTTTACCCGTAGTTTATATCTGCAGACCAGTCAAAGCTGGAAATATTTTTCCGTAATTTCCGGGGTATAAATCTTTAGCTTTACTAGCTAGACAACAATTTCAGGATTAGATTTTTTTTTAATAGATAACTTTTTGACCCAACATTTTTAACTTTGATCTGAAATTCTGGCTAAAGGGTTGCAGATAAAAACATAGACTTAAAATTTTTTTGTAGCAAATAAAATTTCCTATAAAAAATGTTGAATGATTTTTAAATATTTTGAATATTTATTCCAAAATTTTGAGTTTTAATTCTCATAAAAAGCACGATTTTTTTATCAGGATTGATATCTTAAACTTTGACCTGAAATTCTGACTAAAGGGATAGAGATATGAACAAAATTGATGACCTTATCGATAGGAAATTAAATTTCCTATAAAAAAGGTCTCTTGTGATTTTTTTGTCTTGGATATTTCAGCCAGAAATGGATGATCAACATAATAGGTGACTTAAAAAGCAGCAAAATAAATATTATTATTTTCTTCGAAGGTATTTTTATATTTTCTGCAATTTCCGGGATATAAATCAATCTTACAAGCTAGACTTGGAATTTTAGGATTAGCAAAAAAAAAATTAAAATCGTCTACGTTATATGACATACTTAATGTCCGACTGTAAATGCCGACGAATTTAAAAATTTATTTTTAACAATTACGCACGTTTGTATTATACACTAAGATTTTCTTAGCCTTTTTTTCGTTATTTTTAGGCGGTGATATTTTCCTACTAGCTGATCTATGATTAGAAAATGCTCCGAATGACGTCTGAAAATTGCGCTTTAAGATTACAAAGGAAAAAAAAATTATTTGAAATCGATTTAACAGTAGCTCGGAAACCTCTTGACCAATTAAATTTTTTTCTTTACTCAAGTGAAATCTATAATAGATTCCGATGGGCAGAATGCTAAAAATCGGCATTCGTGACTGGAGGCCGTTACCATTATTACTTACATACAATATTCGAGACTAAGGTGGATATATATATTCGTATATATGAGGATAATAATAAGTAATAAGTAAATCCAATATCCATATTTATCCATGCACACGCACATACCCTTTTAAATAAAATCTTTTGTGCTTACAAAACCTTAAATTAGGGCTTCAATTCACCTCAATTGCTTTTTTTTTTATTTTTGATAGAAGAAAAAAAATTATATCCCGAATCTATTCCACGGAAATAAAAATTCTAAGTTAGAAAAAAAAAATTTTAATTTACACTTTTTAAAAATTGTAAATATACACTTTTAAAAATTGTTTTTTTTGTTTTTAAGAAATGTAAATTTTACATGGAAAACTTTTTAATTTTGAAGAAAAAAAATGTAAATTTAATGTTAGAAAATTTGTAAATTTATTTTGTAAATTTTAGATCTAAAAAAATGTAAATTTAATATTAAAAAATTTGTAAATTTATCATGTGGAAAAATTTGTAAATTTTAGATCTAAAAAAAAATGTAAATTTATCATTTAGGAAAACTGTTAAATTTACATCGTAAAAATGTAAACTTATTACTCGGAAAATTTTTTAATTGACACCGAAAAAAATGTAAATTCAATATGGAAAAATTTGTAAATTTTAGATCTATAAAAATGTAAATTTATCATGTAGGAAAAATGTAAAATTTATAAAGTAAAAATATAAACTTGCGATGTAAACATACTTTTGAATTTACACCAAAAAATGTAAATTCAACATGGAGAAATTTG
Source organism: Cotesia glomerata (assembly GCF_020080835.1). NCBI lineage: Eukaryota > Metazoa > Arthropoda > Insecta > Hymenoptera > Braconidae > Cotesia > Cotesia glomerata. The sequence continues at coordinate 25,841,062 of NC_058164.1, forward strand.
TAAATTTTAGATTATAAAAAATGTAAATTTATTATGTGGAAAAACTGCTCAATTTACACAAGAAAATGTAAATTTATCAAGAGAAAATTTGTAAATTTTACATTGTAAAAGCTGTAAATTCATTGTGTAGAAAAAATTGTTGAATTTACACAAGAAAATGTAAATTTATCAAGAGAAAATTTGTAAATTTTACATTGTAAGAAATGTTAATTTAATGTTAAAAAAAATGATTGAATTTACACAGGAAAATGTAAACTTATCATAGGAAAATTTTTAAATTTTACATTGTAAAAAATGTAAATTTAGTATGTGGAAATAAAGGATTGAATTTACACAGGAAAATGTAAACTTATCATAAGAAAATTTATAAATTTTCCATTATGAAAAATTGTAAATTTATCATGTAAAAAAACTTTTAAATTTACATGTAAGAAATGTAAATTTTTAGTGTGGAAAAATCTTAAATTTACATTCAAAAAATGTAAATTTATCATTTGAAAATTTGTAAATTTTAAATTGTAAAAAATATAAATTTAGTATGTGGAAATAAAGAATTGAATTTACACAAGAAAATGTAAATTTATTATAAGAAAATTTGTAAATTTTCCATTATGAAAATAGTATATTTATCGTTTAAAAAAAATGTTAAATTTACATGTAAAAAATGTAAATTTTTAATTTGAAAAAACTTAAATTTACACAAAAAAATGTAAATTTATCTTCGGAAAATTTGTAAATTTTCATTAAAAAAATGCAAAGTTTACATTAAAAAAAAAAGCGGGAATTTCAAAAGTTTAATTAAAAAAATGTAAATTTAAGATAATTTTTCCACACAATCCTGAATCCGAACCTAAACCAGTTTATTCTTTGTATAGTCACATATGTTGCAAGTAATATGTTATGTTCATTTATCTTAATGTAATGTTAAATTTTTTGTTGAAAGTCATCTGCCTTTTTTTATTCATTTCTTGTGTGTGCAACACACGCAATCCCAGTTCCGCGTTCCTTTGGGAAGACAACGGGATTAAAGACTTTTGGATCTAATATATACATATAAACATGTATACATATTATATATGTCTGTATGTAAGAGATAGAGATGCGATTAACATTTGCGTGTCGCGTGAGAGCGTGTCCGTTCACGTGGTGTGTGTGTGTGTCTGTGTGTAATATATATTTTTACAAAATATACATACAAGTTTCTTAGATTCGCTGGCGTGACGTTATAGGTTGATTAGACAAAAAGTATTTCAATTAACATAAGATTAATATGCATGAGATTTTTAACGACTAAAAAAATATAGATAAAGAAATTTTCATCATTATCGAGGTTAGAGTTTAACTATATTTAGAAGAATGTGGGTGGTACTGATTACTGATAAAGATTATATTATATTAGTTGGGATAAGATTGAACAGTCTGAGGTAACTAGACTAGGGAGGTTATAAATTTAGGGAGGATTATTGACATGTGGGATCCAGTTCAAAGCTATATTTGAATCTCTTATTTCTCCGTATTTATTTTTTGGAAATTTTTCTTAGCATGTGTGGAAAATAATGTTTTTTTTTTTTTTTTTAATACCAACAACAGAAATTCTTTTAATAGACGATTTTTTGCACCCAAAAATCATATATATATTTATTTTTGCCAAATATATGCAAAAAAACTTCAAAATTTGGAAAAAACAGCAATTTTTGATATTTTTTTTTTTTAGTATTGATTTATACCTCCAAAATATATAGTATATATTTAATTTTTATGAAAAAAATACACAAGTGATATAAAAAACTGTATTTCCCACCAAATATACAGTTCGTTTTTTATCCGAAAAGCCTATAAAAACATATTTTATACTAATTTTTGCGCGGGAAACTTATAAATTTCATATATGAACAATTTTTATACTAAAAAATTATATTTAGAAATGTAAATGGTGGATATATATAAAATATATGCAAAAATCTTCGAAATTCAGAAAAAATGCAGTTTTCGTCAAAAAACTTTTTTTTGGTTTTTGGATTTATGAACAGTTATGGCCATCATATGTCACATATACATGATTTTTTATGTAAAAAATACACTAGTGATACCAAAAATTGTATTTTCCGCCATATATACAGTTTTTTTAACCGAAAAGCCTGTAAAAAGTCTATTTTATACAAACTTTTGCGCGGCAAACTTATAAGCTTCATATATGAACAATTTTTATACTAAGAAATTATATTTAGACATGTAAATGATGGATATATATTAGATTCGAGTGAAAATCTTCGAAATTTAGAAAAAAGTGCAGTTTCCGTCAAAAAACTTTTTTTTGGTTTTTGAATATATGAACAGATATGGCCATTATATGTGATATACACATTATTTTCATGTAAAAAAACACAGTGTTGACTTAAAAATTTGTTAATATATTTATTTTATAGGTTTTTTTGCGGAAAATGTATAAAAATATACTTTCCGACCTAAGACATACAATTTTTGTATTTTTATATTTTTTACAAGTGGAAAATACATTTTCCTATAAATATTATGAATATATGTATCATATATGTGAAAAATCTTCAAATTAAAAAAAATATAGAAGTTTGCGTAAAAAAAAAATTTTTTTTTTTTTTATATTTACGAACAGATATGGCCATCATATGTTACATACACACTATTTTCATATGAAAAAACCCATACTTGACTAAAAAATATACAAATATACTCATTTTATAGGTTTTTTTTTTTTTGCGAAAAACGTATAAATACATGCTTTCCGACCTAAAACATACAATTTTTTAATTTGTATATTTTTTACAAGTGGATATTATGTATATCTGTATATATAATGAATATATGTAACATATATGTAAAAAATCTTCAATTAAAAAAAAAATGGCAGTTTTTATGTGAAAAAAAAAAATTGTTTTTTTCCTATATTTGATCGGATATATATATGTATATCAGTATATTTGATGTGATTATAAATTATATATATGGTGCATATATATGACAAAAAATTGTTTTATCCAAAATACATGCTTTTAGTATTAAAAAAAATTTTTTTTCATATATTATATATTTTTATTATTATTATTTTGCAACAAAAAGACACTCAATAATTTTTTGCGGTGTTATCAGATCGCAGACCGCAATAAAATTTTTTTTCAATGCAGGCCGAGTGTGAATGTATTGAATAACATGAAAACATTATTCCAAGCGACTGAGGTATATTTATATATATTTATATATACAAGTTTGCGAAGAACGAGACTGATAATAAAAAATGAATGAATTGGTGGTTGATTGAACTATTAGCGAAATGAAAATTGTCGGCTAATCTTAGCAGAAACCAAAGCAAATGATTAATGATTGAATAGTTAATCGTTAATCGTCTATCATCGGAGTCATTGCCTTCACTCGGGGATCGGGTGATGGCTGAAGGTTTATTAATCAATAACTATAAGTTAAATATTAATTTGAATCATTTTCGCTCGATGACGGGATTTAAATAGACAGTTATACATAGTTCAATCTCGTTATATATAGATCGATTCACTGCTACTGTTACTGTCGCAATTATATAAATATAAGTGGTATAATTAGATATAGAACGTTCCTCGTCCCGGACTCTTTTTATTAATGTCTTTTTATTTATTCAAACCGATTTCAAGATCAACACTGATGAATTTATTTATTGTTATTAATCACTATTATTCATTTTAATTGTCGAGATTTTAGATTCAATCACTTAGGAAATTTTTTTAGTTTGTTTTCAATTACTTAAAATTATTCTTAATTTTAATTATAATAAAAAAAAATTTTTAAACACAATTTTGTCCCTAGTTTTAAAAAAAAAATTTTTTTTTAATGGATTTTAAAATATTTATAGTTAATTTATAAAAAATTTGTTGAAATAAAATTTGTCAAATTTATGAAGCCTTTTCAAGGCTTCATATCATTTTCACCGATAGTCTTGTGTCAATATCTTGTGAACTATTGACATTTTTTAAGATATAAGCTCATCTTGATGTTACACTCATCAAGACCTTTCATTTGAGTACCCACATCAATTTTTCATATATTTTATATATTTATATATATTATATATATGTATATATCAAAAATATATCAAAAATGCATGTGGGTACTCAAATGAAAGGTCTTGATGAGTGTAACATCAGGATGAGTTTATATTTTTAAAAATGTCAATAATTAAGAAACGACCCTGTATCTTGAGAACTAATGACATTTTTAAAGATATAAGCTCATCCCGATGTTACACTCATCAAGACCTTTCATTTGAGTACCCACATCAATTTTTCATATATTTTATATATATTATACATATATTATTCATATATATAATATATGTATAATATATATAAAATATATGAAAAATGCATGTGGGTACTCAAATGAAAGCTCTTGATGAGTGTAACATCAGGATGAGTTTATATCTTTAAAAATGTCAATAATTAAGAAATGACCTTGTATTTCGTGAGCTATTGACATTTTTAAAGATATAAGCTCATCCCGATGTTACACTCATCAAGACCTTTCATTTGAGTACCCACATCAATTTTTCATATATTTTATATATTTATATATATTATATATATGTATATATGAAAAATATATAAAAAATGCATGTGGGTACTCAAATGAAAGCTCTTGATGAGTGTAACATCAGGATGAGTTTATATCTTTAAAAATGTCAATAATTAAGAAATGACCTTGTTTTTCGTGAGCTATTGACATTTTTAAAGATATAAGCTCATCTTAATATTACACTCATCAAGACCTTTCATTTGAGTACCAACATCAATTTTTCATATATTTTATATATATATATATATATATATATGTATGTATGAAAAATATATAAAAAATGCATGTGGGTACTCAAATGAAAGCTCTTGACGAGTGTAACATCAGGATGAGCTTATATCTTTAAAAACGTCAATATTCAAGAAAGTAGTGTAATTTAACAAAAGTCAATTAACAAACATTATTCAAATACCAAAAAAAAATTTTTTTATCAATTATCAAAATTGAAATATCAATAATTATTTAATATAAAAATTTTTGTCAAAATTTGTCCCTAATTTTCAAAAAAAAAATTTTTTTTCTTCAAAACTTTCTAATGGAATTTTTTCCCATGAATCTTAGTATAGGGTCAGCAGTATCGCTGATGTGCGAGGTCGTCACCGGGAGAGTAAATCGCAAATAACTTTCGGGCGAGGGTTAGCGGGTGGAAGAGTGAAAAAAATAAGAGAAAGAATATAAATAAAGAAAAAAAAAAAAGAGGTTTGTTGCCTCGCTTAGTAAGTAACCTTGTGGTCGCGTCACAGTTTTTTTTTATTTATTTTCTCATTTTTTATCGTCACATGTAATGTATAATATCAGGGAATATACAGACTGGGAGTTAACAACCGGGACAATGTTCTCTGGCTGCGATATACAAATAAAGCAATGATAAAAAATTCTTTTTTTCTCCCAACAATCTTGTCTGTGGTCAGTTTTATTCATCTCGTATGTTAACTCATCCTTTATTTTTTTCTCAAGTTCTTCCTCAATTTTTTTCCTCTATTTTTTATTTAAAATAAATATTAAAGCCTAACCTTGTAACAATTAAAGTTTTAATTGGAAAAAAAAAGTAAATAAATTTCCGCTTGATATAAAAAAAGATCAATGACCGAGGCCACGGCTGATTGAAAAAATAAACGTATCCTACATGCTCGGGGAAAGGAGAAGGGGGGCTAAAGTGATACGATGAAAAAAATAATAAATAAGAGAGGGGAAAATAAAAAAAGAAGGCCACTGCTGGCCTGATAATCTTTAATTTATTTTAATGACGCCGAGGCGTGACTCGCCGTGGTACAAACCGCGACTAAGAGCTTCGGGGGAATGCCGCGTGTTGTCGGAGGTCAGGTTCACCAGCCAAGCATTGCTCCATGCAGGAGATCCATGCGGGTTTTAAATATTTCGCGTTTTAAATCTCGGGTCAGTTTTTTTTTAACAGTCAATTCTTTATTTTTAAGAATAAAGAGATCTTCAGTATTTTAGCCAGAATTTTTAATAGACAGTTTTTGGTACCTCCTTGACGATAATTGGGACATCTTTTTAAAATCAATTTTTTTTTGTTAAAATAATTTTTTTTTGACATTTCTTAACTTTTTCTTGAAATTCTTTAATAATTTTTGTGTAAAAAAAATTTTATTGCCATTTTTTTTTAAAATTTAAAATAAAAGGTTATATGGATTTTTTTGATAGGAAATCAAATTTCCTACAAAAAAGGTCTTGTTATTTTTTTATATCTTCAATATTTTAGCCAGAATTTTAAATAGACAGTTTTTGGTACCTCCTTGACGATAATTGGGACATCAATTATTTTTTGTTAAAATGACTTTTTTTTTTTACATTTCTTAAAATTCTTTAATAATTTTTGTGAAAAAAAAATTTTATTGCTATTTTTTTGTAAAATTTAAAATAAAAGGTTAAAAGGATTTTTTTGATAGGAAATTAAATTTCCTACAAAAAAGGTCTGGTTATTTTTTTATATCTTCAATATTTTAGCCAGAATTTTAAATAGACAGTTTTTGGTACCTCTTTGACGATAATTGGGACATCTTTTTAAAATCAATTTTTTTTTGTTAAAATAATTTTTTTTTTCGACAGTTCTTAATTTTTTTTTAGAATTCTTTAATAATTTTTGTGAAAAAAAAATTTTATTGCCATTTTTTTGTAAGATTTAAATTATTCTAAAGAATAGTTTTAAACTACACAGAAAAAAAATGTTCACTTGAATCAAGAAAATATTTTTCTTTCTAATTATTTTCTTGAGGGAAAAAATTTTTTTTTTACTTCAATATTTTAGCCAGAATTTTTAAATGGACAGTTTTTGGTACCTTCTTGACGATAATTGGGACATCTTTTTAAAGTCAATTTTTTTTTGTTAAAATAATTTTTTTTTTGACATTTCTTAACTTTTTCCTAAAATTTTTTAATAATTTTTGTGAAAAAAAAATTTTATTGCCTTTTTTGTGTAAAATTTAAATTATTCTAAAGAATAATTTAATTTAATTAAATAATTTAAGTCTCGAAAATCTTGTTGTTTTGAGAAAATTTAGCCTCGAAGCTCCAAAAAATTAAGTTCTTGATAGAAGTTAATTTTCTTGTCTTGAGAAAATTTCTCTTTTGCTCCAAAAAATTAAATATAAAGATAGAAGTTAATTTTAATTAATATTTTTAATAATTAAGATGTCAATTGGGAAGATCAAATAATATTTAATCATTTTTTTCCATTCAATATGTATAATTGCACGGTAAAATAATATAAAAAGGGTATCAAATATTCTCGAGAAAAATTTTCTCAAGGTGATAAAATTTTTTTCTCAGCTAAAGTAGGTGGCGCTGCTTCCCTAAAGTATATAAAAATCTTTATCAAATATAAAAATTTATTGTATCGAGTATTTATGATAGAATTAAGAAAAAATTACCACCAAGAATAGAATTTCTGGAAAAATTTTAACTTCGGCTAACAACTTCGGTCTTCCTTAAGGCACCCGACAAATTTTCTTCAGCCAACAATTTTGTTCTCAATAAATTTATCTTTCTGTGTACGTTTTACTATTCTTAAAAATAATTCGTTGAAAAAAGTAACACACACGCTTTCACGGTAATTCGATAGAAAAATAAAGAATTTACTTAAAAAAGTTTTAGAATAAAAAACAAACTAAGTAGAAAAGAATTTTTAATAAACTTTAAATAAAAGATTAATAAAAAAATTTCTATTGTAAAACATTTGCGAGTTTGATGACAATTTTCGGAAATATTTTATTATTTTGGTTAGAGGCTATTAAAATATCTTTAAAATCACCCCACGGATTTTTTTACAATAAAATAAAATTTTTTGTTACTGTTATTTTAAACCCATTGAAAATTATTTTATACTTTTTAGTTTGCTTTTTTTTTTTTTATTAAACACCTTGATAAGTATATAAATTAATCTTAATATAAACTTTTATTGTAATTATTTTAAAATTAAATAATAAATAACGGGTTGGAGATAAAAAAAATTGCCTGGAATTTTTTTTGTAGCAAATAAAATTTCCCATAAAAATATTTTTAATTATTTAGTCCAAAATTTTGAGTTTTAATTTTCATAAAAAAATTTTTTTTTTTCAGGATTAATATTTTAATCTTTGACCTCAAATTCTGACTAAAGGGATATATATATATATATATATATATATATATATATATAGAGATATAAAAAAATTGAAGGACCTTTTCGATAGAGAATAAAATTTCCTATAAAAAAAGTCTATTGTAATTTTTTTAAGACAAAATATTTAAGCCAAAATTTAAATTGTAATTTTTAAAAGAAAAAATTGGTCACATAATACATTAGAGAAAAAAAAAAAAAAATAATAAAAGTGGATGCTGGATGGAGTATGTTGATTGCATACATGTATGTGTTGCTGTGTTGCTGTGTTGCCAGCTCCTTCCACCTTCCACCCGCTTTCTCTGTTCTTCTCGGTCTTATTTTTCTCCATACCGACATCTTCCTACACTCCACACTGTCCATTTTTTATCATCATCATTATTATTATTCCCATAGTTTATTTTATTTTTTAGCTCTGTACTGGGTTTGCCTTGGATTGGCCCCCACCCCCTCTCCCACCGCCACCCCCTCCTCCTACTATCTCAGTTTTTAAGAGGCAAGTCTCGCTTTATCATCCGGGACGTTTAGTAACTCTTTCTTGCTCTCGCATCTTACTCCTTTCTCGATAGAGCCACCCTGCCGCTTACTGCCTACACTCTTGACATCTCTCAAACCTAAGCCACCGAGTACAGAGTGTACAGAGTGTACAGAGCACTTGCAAGGGGACGGGGATTTAGAGTCATTGAACTCGGAAAAAAATAAGATGGCGAACAAAAAAATTTATATGTAAGAGAAGGCCATTTTAACTTTATTATAAAATGTTGCGAGGATTTTTTTTTCATATTTAAATTTTTTTTTTATTTACTAAAAAATATCAATTTTTTGTCAAAAAAAATTGTTTGTAATTTTTTAATGAAAAAAAAAATTTATGACTTTTTTTTTGAAAAAATCATTAATTTTTATGATTTTTTAATTTTAAATATTAAGGATTTTTATTAAAGAAAAAATTAATGATTTTTTATTTAAAAAATCATTAATTTTAATGACTAAAATTTTTTATTTTAATGATTTTTATTTTAAAAAAATTAATGATTTTTTATTTAAAAAATTATGTATTTTAATGATTTTTGAATTTAATGATTTTAAAAATTTAAATTTTAATAAATTAGATTCAAATAAAATTAATCATTTTTTATTGAAAAAATCATCAATTTTAATGATTTTAAAATTTTAATGATTTTTTAATTTTAATAATTTTTATTAAAAAAAAAATTAATTTTTTATTGAAAAAATCATTAATTTTAATGATTTTTAAGTTTTCAATTTTAATGATTTTTATTAGAATAAAATTAATCATTTTTTATTGAAAAAATCATCAAATTTAATGATTATAAAATTTTAATGATTAAATCATTAATTTTAATAATTTTTAAATTTTTAATTTTAATGATTTTTATTAAAAAAAAAATCATAATTTTTTATTGAAAAAATCATTAATTTTAATGATTTTTAAATTTTAATGATTAAATCATTAATTTTTACGATTTTTAAATTTTTATGATTTTTAAATTTTGATGATTTTTATTAAAAAAAAAATTAATGATTTTTTATTGAGAAAATCATTAATTTTAATGATTTTTATTAAAAAAAAATCAACAACTTTTTTACTAAAAAAATCATTAATTTTAATAATTTTTAAATCTTAAATTTTAATGATTTTTTTTTAATAAAAAAAAAATTAATGACTCCTTAATAAAGAAAATAATGATTATTTTTAATAAAAAAAAAAAATCAATGATTTTTTTATAGAAAAAAATCATTAATTTAAATGATTTTAAAATTTTAAATTCTGATTATTTTTATAACAAAAAAATAATGATTTTTTTTAATAAAAAAAAAAATTGATCACTTCTTAACAAATAAAATAATTATTTTTTTATTAAAAAAATCATTAATTTTAATGATTTTTAAATCTTAAATTTTAATGATTTTTTTTAATAAAAAAAAAAATCATTAATTTAAATGATTTTAAAATTTTAAATTCTGATTATTTTTATAACAAAAAAATAATGATTTTTTTTAATAAAAAAAAAATTGATGACTTCTTAATAAATAAAATAATGAATTTTTTTAATAAAAAAATACAATTAATAACTCCTTAAAAAAAAAATCAAAGATTTTTCCACTAAAAATAAACTAAATAATTCTTTTTATTAAAAAAAAAAAAAATTCATAATTTTTCGTAAAAAAATAGTATTTTTTACTAAAAGTTGAATGAGCCGGCAAAGCACGAGGCCGTGCGTGCTGTTATAGTGACTCGCCGCGATTGTTGGAGTAGGTCGTGGTCTGCGCCGTCGCGCTTCTTATTTATCTGTCAATTAACTCTGAATCAATACCCAAAAACCTCAAAATAAATCTGAAAAAAATTTCCAAAATTCAAAAATTTCCTCTTGACTCTCAAAAGTTAATTTTTTTAAAATAAAAAATAATTTCTCGGCCTATCCGCGCTTCGGAGCATGTCGTCCTTGCTCCAGAATGTTAAACCGGTCGAAATCGGAGCCTACGGAAAACAATAAGTATATTTATAAAAAAAATTCTTACCAAGAAAAAAATATCCTAGAGGCTCACTAAAGTATGGCACAAGTTAAAAATCATGTTCACAAATTTTGTAATTATTAATAAAAATAAAAAACCGCGCCATAGAACTTAAACTGTCACTAAATTTTAAGCACATAAATTTTTCACTTGGGAAAAAATTATTTATTATTTTTTAAATTAAAATTAACAATTTAAAATAATTATTAATTATTAAGCACCAAAATAAAAAATTGTAAAGCTCGGGGGAATAATTACAGCGGCGGATTAAAAGTAAATAAGTAATATTTAAAAAGTGTAAAAATATATATATAAATAAGCGTAAAGTTGCGTGCGCACCTTCCCTGCTAAAGAGTCTTTGCTTTATAAAATAGTTGGGGCGCAATACGCCTCAATGTGAGAGACGCCAGGAGAAACAACGCTCAACAACTGCCCGATTGGTCGGAAGGACAAGGAGAGGGAGAACTGGCGCGAATGTTGAAGGAGGCGCTGTCTGTTGAGAGCTTACGGCAACTATTTGTAACAATTTACTGAAAATTTATCAAAAATTGTGATTGAATTACAAATTTTCCGCGAATTTGGGACAATTTTTAGGGAAAATTTGAAAGATTAGGGTCTGAAGAGGGAATTCAAGGGGAAAATTGGGAGAAAGCGCGCTGAAGAAGGGGAAAGAGAGTGGGAGAAGGACCGCGAGGGTCTGGGTCACGTCTGGGCCCTCTCCCTAAGAGTGGGAGAGCCAAGGGTAGGGAGAGCTAGGTGGGGACGATATTAGATTATTTTTTTAGCGGGTTAGACTTCCTGCGGCCCCAGGTGGTCAGGCTATTCACCCACGCACATATGTGATTTTGAGGAAATGAGGAAAATAATTTATAGAGGACTGATAATGCAAGACAAGGAACAAAAGGAAGACTTCTTTGAAAAGAACAAGGGCTTAACGGAAACCGGGGAGAGGTTTTGGCGACCTAGTTTCGCGGGGAGATCGTGGGACTGACCTACGGCTACGTTTTTTGAGGGTTTTTGAAATAGGAGATTTGTTTTGAGGTTTTGGTTGTTTGATTTTTAGAAGATTTTCGGAGGTATTAAATTGATTATAATAAATAATATATTTCGTAAAATATATCATTTTTGTCATTATTGTTGTTATTATTGTTTTTGTTGGTATTATTGTTGTTCATATTTTTTTGACATAAAAATAATTTTCAAGAAATTAAAAATTATCACTGATGTTGTTGCTTTTGTTTTTGTGTTTGTAGTTAATGTTATTGTTGATGTTGTAGTTTTTTTCATTTTTATTGTTACTGTTGTTATTGTTGTTGTTGTTTCTTTTGTTTTTGTTTTTGTCATTATTGTTGTTGTTATTGTTTTTGTTGGTATTATTGTTGTTCATATTTTGTTAACATAAAAATAATTTTCAAAAAATTAAAAATTATCACTGATGTTGTTGCTATTGTTGTTGATGTTTTTGTTGTTGTTGCTTTTGTTTTTGTTTTTGTCGTTGTTGTTGTTGTATTTGTAGTTAATGTTGTTGTTGTTGCTTTTGTTTTTGTTTTTGTCGTTATTGTTCTTGTTATCATTGTGATTGGTTTTGTTTTTGTTGTTATTGTTTTTGTTTTTGTTCTTAATATTATTGTTATTGTGGTTTTTATGTTTTTTTTGTCGTTGTTATTGTGGTTTTTATGTTTTTGTTGTCATTGTTATTGTTATTGTTTTTGTTTTTGTTGTTGCTTTTGTTTTTGTTATTTTAAATTTAGTCGTTATTGTTATTTTTGCGTTTGTTCTTGTTCTTGTTCATTGTTATTGCTTTTGTCCTTGTTGTTATTGTTTTCAATGTTGTTTTTGTTTTTGCTGCTAATATTATTGTTGTTGTAAGTTTTTCTGTTTTTATTTTCGTTGTTACTGTTGTTATTGTTGTTGATTTTCTTTTTGTTGTTAATATTGTTGTTTTTGTTTGTATTCTTTTATTATTGATATTTTTTCTGTTTTTATTACCGTTGTTGTTGTTGTTGTTGTTAATGTTATTGCTATTGTTAATTTCCTTTTTGGTGTTATTGTTTTTGTTGTTAATATTATTGTTGTTGTAGTTTTTCCTATTTTTTTTCCGTTGTTACTGTTGTTATTGTTGTTTTTGTTTTTATTGTTACTATTATTGTTCTTGTAGTTTTTCCTATTTTTGTTTTTGTTGTTACTATTGTTATTGTTGTTATTTTTTTTTGTTTTTTTGTTGTTATTTTTTCTGCTTTTGTTATTATTGTTGTTTTGTTGTTGTTGTTTTTGTTCTTGTTGTTATTATTCTTTCTGTTTTTGTTATTGTTGTTGTTGTTTTTGTTTTTGTTCTTGTTCTTGTTGTTCCTTTGTTGTTGTTATTTTTTCTGTTTTTGTTGTTGTTGTTGTTTTTGTTTTTGTTCTTGTTGTTCCTTTGTTATTGTTATTTTTTCTCTTTCTGTTATTGTTGTTGTTTTTTGTTGTTGTTGTTGTTTTTGTTTTTGTTCTTGTTGTTCCTTTGTTGTTGTTATTTTTTCTGCTTTTGTGATTATTGTTGCTTTGTTGTTGTTTTTTTTGTTATTATTGTTGTTTTGTTGTTGTTTTTGTTTTTTTTCTTGTTGTTGTTTTTTACCGCAATAATTTCCAAGAAATTTAAAAATTTGCAACGAATTAAAAATTATTAAAAATTTTAATCTTAATCAACCCTTGTAGTAATTTTCTCAACATTGTATCTTATTAAATTAAATTAAATTAAAAAAAAAAAAAAAAAACGGTAAGCAAATAAATAGGGTGTTTAATAAAACATATATTTAAAATTGATTGTAAATATTATCACGTTAGTATTCATGTTTAATAATCTAAAAATAGTATTAGCAGCTAGCATCGTATTTTTGCAGCGAGTAAATAACTCGAATCGCGTGAGTTACGTGTGTCCAACACTCGACTTACTAGTATTAAAACTTACAGAAATCCTTCTCTCATATATATACATATATATATATAAAAAGAATAAAGTGTCTTGTAGTAGGAACAGCATCAGTATAAGCGATCAGCTTGAACTCCCCCTCTTATAGAACCAAAGGAGCCTTAGTATAAGATCGTTGCCCTTCTAAATATAAGTTTGCAAAATCAAACAGCTAGAGTTTTATGCTGCATATACCAGCAACGCTCCAACAGTAGTACAAGCTCATTTTCGAGCAACTACAAGCCCTTAATACCTTATACCTTCCACCCCTTTGGTCATCTTTAGTCTTAATTCTTCATTGTTAATTTTCATTGCCGTTATTTATATTATTTAAGCGGCCTTTTTAACAGTTGAAAAATGCAAGTGCCGAAAGATCGAGTCGAAAGACGAAAGACGGGAAAGAAGTAGACTCTGAAACCGCAAATGCGCTCTAATAAGATAAAGAGAGAAGGAGAGAGGCGAGACAGATGCTAAGAGATAATTCAAAGTGTAACGCTGCCAAGCTATTATTACATCTCTACTTTTATTCTTACTTTAGAGTTTATTCTCAAGTTTTTTATGTTAACGGCAACAGCTTATTGCTTGGACTTGTACTTTACTTGGATTGGATTGGGTAACTTATTATAAGGCCCAGACTTTTAAGAGTTCAATCTTTTTTTTTTTTTTTCTCATTTTTGTTCCTTTTAGGGAATTTTTTTAACGAAATACCTTTTAAAAAAATTTCTATAATTATTTTTTTTAATTAGTCTTTTAGATTATTAAATTCCTTTTAAAATAAGTAATCACACGCCAAAATTTAATTTAAAAAATTAACCCGCGAAAATTCGCGAATTAAAAAATTAAAAAAAAAAATTATTTTTTTTTTAATATTGCAATTTTTTGCTCTGCATAAAATTAAGTAAACAATAATTTTAGAAAATTTATTGTTATAATTATAAAATTAATAATAATAAATTTTAAAATTAATTTTTGATGAAATTTTAGTTTTAAAAAAATTAAAATTAAATTAAATTATTGTTAAAAAATTTTTAATAATAATAATAATAAATTTTTTAAACTAGTTATAATTGTTATTATTAAAAAATACTTTAAATAGCAAGAACAAAAAATAATAATAACAATAATAATAATAATAATGAATAGAAAAAATTAATTTTCGACTAAATTTTAATTATAAAAAAATTAAAATTAAATTAAATGATTTTTAAAAAAATTTCAATAATCATAATAATAATAACAAGAATAATAATAAATTAAAAAAATTAATTTTTAACTAAATTTTAATTGAAAAAAAATTCAAATTAAATTATATAATTGTTAAAAAATTTTTAATAATAATAATAAATTACAAAAAATTAATTTTTGACTAAATTTTAATTATAAAAAAATTAAAATCAATTTGAATGATTTTTTAAAAAATTTTAATAATAATAATAATGAAAAAAATTAATTTTTGACTAAATTTTAATTGAAAAAAATTAAATGATTGTTAAAAAATTTATAATAATAAT